>NW_010561404.1:1900-18120 GCF_000687285.1 Phaethon lepturus | reverse complement strand
TTTGTGGGCCTACCACCTAGCGCCCAACTCTACGCAGATTTGGAATAAACTGATATCTCATCTCTGTGTGTGAAATTCGCTTATTGCACACTGGGTAACGAATCCGCCTTTTCGGACAACAGCATTATCAATAAACATTTTCATAAACACATCCAAGCATGCATATACAATCAGGTTTTCAGAAAAAAATCAGTATCCTGGATATTTTTAATTTTTTAAGATCTGCTGTTAATCTAACATCGTGAAACAATTTTTTTTCAGTAATTGAACAAATAATTATGATACGGACACATAAGCAATCATACCATTGTTTCTCGAGCTAGCTAAGCCAGTTAGTATATACATGACAAAAATGAGCACTGATGGACTGCTTCTTAGTGTTACTGCAGTTGAAACCCCAAATAAATGTCACTAAAACTACTGTATCGAGCTTATGTGGAGTATAGAATAGAGTATACAAAGGCAGAGCTGGAGCTAGAGAAATAAAAGAGTGCTCTCTATATTCAGTCAGTATAACCTGGGGCGTACTTGGAACTGCTTTAAACAACAGTGAGCAGAGAACAATGCCAGTCCCAGAGTCAAGGATGTCTTTTTCATTCCAGCGTGTTTCCCCATCATGCATATTGTTCAATAGCATGTGCCTGACAAGCTGGTCACCAGGAAACAGGTATCAAAAAGCATATTGGACCACAGTATATAACATGGAAACAAACAAACCAAACACTCCCCCTCCCAATCCTTTCTGAAGCGCATCTTCTTTCATTTGCTTTGCCCACAGAAAAAAAAAAAAGTGTATCTGGAAACCAACAGGGGTTAATAATAAATTGAATTGCCAATCTCTCTACATCTCTACAGTGACTTCACAAGAAGGTAGGATAAATCACTGTAATTTTTTTTAATTAAAACTAATCCTTCTTCTATTTTACATGCATCACGGGTTTTAAGAGCTTTATAACAAGCTTCATGTCCTAGCACCTAGTTCTTAAGAATGGTGTTCAATATTAGTATTGTAAATAATGGCAATTTTTTCTGCAATATTATTTTTATATAGTGATATAGTTGCCATTATTGAAGATAATGTTATGCAAACATGGACACACTCAAATTTTCATTCAATTTTCAAGTGAAATAAGTGGCTGTACTTGACAAACCCCAAAGAATCCACTTGCTTCAGTCAACTGTTGCAATACAATAGTGAGTGCATTTAAAAAAGTCTATGAATTCTCACCTAAGAAGCATACACATGCACAGAACTCCTCTTGAGCCTCACTCCTGTACAAAGGCTGAATGCATCTTGCAGAAGAGCCGTTTTTAAGGATCAGAGAAATAGAATAACAGCTTTGCTTGGCTTCATGGATTTAAATAGCTAGAACTGCTCTGTAGAGCAGAAGTTATGGTCACTTGAGTCAGGCAGTTCAGAAATTCAGCAATCCCATTCAATTGCCTAAACAAAGGAACTGCAGAAGCTTCACTGCCTTTAATATCTAGAGAAGAGCCCAAGATGTATATGGGACAAACAGAGGGAAACAAATAGTAGATTCTTTAAAAAAAAATTATGCCATCATATCTCTGTTTCAATTTAGAAGAGGAAGTATCGCATTAAAAATAATCTCACACTTATAAATTATGTTTATGAAATTTAAAACTGAGATAAGTCAAGTAAAAGCACTGCAAAGAGAAGCATTTACTCTGTACTTTTAAGCTATATTTTCTTGTATTTTCAAAGAAAGACAGTGCCCTCTGCTGACTAACACATAGCAAAGAAAGGAATAATTTCAAACTGATATATCTAGAAATATCGGGATCGGGAGGGTCCCTTTGAAAAGAATAAATTATTCCAGTGGGAATTTTCCTCTGAAAAAAATTGCATCGAACTTAAATGGTTGCATTTGTGTGTTTGATAACCAAGATGATTGCCTTTTTAAACGATTACCTCATTTTTTTGGAAATAAACTCTGAAAAGGTACATAGTATCTGATCACCTACTTCTTTTGGGTGCTTTCCCTAATCCCTTTATGTAAGCATTTGTCTAAAGAACTGGCAGGACTAAATAAATGGTAAAATTTAATCTCAGATGAAAAGCTGTTGTCTTGTACAGTCACGGAAGAATGAATTTAGTCTTTTTAAAGATAACCCAACATTATTTTCTCCAGAAAAACCACAGACATATATATAGCATAGTGATGAGTAACTGAAATGTGCCTTGAGGGAGATTAAAGTTTTATGTCATGTTTGACATAAAAAAGTGGTAGCTTCTTTATAAATTAGTCACAATCTTTTCATTGCTAGAAACATACCTTATTTCTGCTCTGCCAAATCAGATGCCAAGCAGAGCTCATTTAAAGGACAGCAAAGCATTGCTGACTTGTCTTTCATGGCTTCAGGCAACTACCAGTCTCCTGAAACCCAGTGCCAACTTCCATCATTAGGAAGGAGGAAGAAAACCAAATAAAAACACATCTTTCCTATTTGCAAAAAAATTGAGTCCTGTTTATATAAGAGCTTGAAAACTTCTTCCTGTGTTGCCTGGTGTGTGCAAAACTGATCCATACTCTGACTTCACCAAATGAATATGTGTTTTAAAGTGATTAATTCTGTTTACTAACGAGTCAGTATTGACAGGGAAAGGCCAAGATAGGTTATTTAACAATCATTTGGGAAGGTTTATTTATCTGCAAAAGCATAAATGGAGTATCCTCTCAAGATGTTAGCCAAAACTGGACATGGTCCCTATAAAAAGGACCATTAGTCATGAAAACAGTTTTTGGAGGGTTTTTGTGTGTTTGTTTATATTATGTTTCTAGTAAGCCTCTGTTTTCAGTGAATGTTAAATATATGTGAAAGAAAGCAAAACTGAGCTTTTTGGAATTAATTTAAATTAAATTAAATCTGGAAGAAGCTTTTGGAAACTGAATAAAAAGGGTAGAAAAGTGACAACATAGTCTATTGAGAAAAAACATGTATTCTCATTATTAGTATAACAAGACGTCTATACTAAATTGCTTAATCATTCTGTGCAATTCTCCAGAATGCAACAAGGAGCTGAAGATCCTGGGACAAAGTCAACAGCATGCAGTTACCACACACACACAAGCACTTTGAAGTGGAATTGCAGTTATAACGCAAAATAAGAACTAGATAGTTAGCGAAATAGCCTGCAAGTCAGAAGATAGCATTAATTCACCTTAAGGAGCAAGAGAGGATTATACTGAAAAAGCCAACAAAACACTATTGACCTGACCCAGTACCAACTGATGTTATTGTTAAGATTTCTATATTTTCTTCAGTGAGCTTTAAACTCCACCTCAATAAGAAAATGTTCATAATTTCTTTTTGGACCTGGCAAATAAGTATTTTCATTCAGAAAAAGAGGTCAGAAAGTCTTTTGCTCTTTGTAGGTCATCCTCTGTTCAACTTAAGACAGAAATGTTTTCAGTGTCTGCTCCTGAGAGTCAGTGCAAAGTTCCAGTATAATAGTGGGGGGGAACAAAATCCTACACCTAAAAAACAAAAAACGCTGGATAAGAATAGAAGGGTCTGCCTATGCACACTTCCGTGGCTGCTGCTCTGCAGAAGCCGTCTCAGCCTCCTGCGCTACGCTGTCACAGATATTGCAGTGCTGTGAGGGTCACAAATACTGTTTCAACTCTGATGTGGGCTCCATATATGATATTTACAAGACCCATTAGTAAAGAAATAAGTACCAAATGTTTTAGAAATGTGAGCTCTTGAGGAGGAAACAAAAATTTCCAAATTAGAGATCATCGAATCATAGAATAGTTTGGGTTGGAAGGGACCTTTAAAGGTCATCTAGTCCAACTCCTCCTGCAATGAGCAGGGACGTCATCAACTAGATCAGGTTGCTCAGAGCCCCGTCCAATCATATTTTGATTCCATAAAGACCAAAGGCTTAACAAGCAGTTTCATCAAATTGAGGCAAGCATATGTTTCTGGTCAGCCTCTCAATGTTATCAGAGATGTCATTGTTTGTTTTTCTCCCATATAACCTACTATATTCACAGGAGTCCATGAATTCTGTCCATCAGTCCTGATACATCGTAAATACCATAAGTCCCTATAACTTCATTGTTATGACTGTGATCAAAGCCTTTGATTTAAAAAAAAAAACAAAACCACACAGTGGTTGACTGATACCAAACTTTAAACATACCAAAACCTTTTACACCTCTATGATTAACAGTATCTTGGGTCCGGCACTAATACTTCTATGCCAATAAATAAATAAATAAATAAATAATGAGTGAGCACTCTAAAAATTACTATCCCTACATGAACCAGATAAATTAGATAAATTCCGTAAGGGTCTTACAAAGATCTGGACATTGTGTTTCTCTCCTTGCCTTGATATCAGACCATAATGGAAATCCAGCTACCATATGTATTTGATGAATGATGATAACTGCTTCAAAAGGCTGTGTTGTCTAATTACAACATTTTGTATGCAGAAAAGTGCCCTGCAATCTGTAAGGATTATTCAGTGGCCTTAATTCACATCAAATCTACTTTTATTAATATAACAGAAAATACTGCTACTCAGTACATCCTCCTGTTGTATGTGCCATAAAACTGCGATAGTAACAAGGAAGAAGAGATGGGAAAGGAAATTACTCCTTTAAAGAGGACATCCTGTGGGCAGTGCTGTCTCTTACTGTCCTAGGAGTACAATTATAAAAGGAAGGGTGTATATCTTAAAACAAAGGGAAGTATTAAAAACATTCCCAAAACACTGTTTTTGAAGCATATCTGAAATGATGCTGCTATATTGGTCTCCCCACTTTTATTCAGAAATTCAATAGGTCAGGTAAATAATTTATTAAAAGTAACTGAGAAACACAATTATTATTCTAATAATATTGGCTATATTTAGATTTTTTAATATTATTTTGCCATGGTAAAGGCACCACCATATTAGCTGTTTTCATGTAGAACCCTCTCAAAAGCTCATTACAGATAAGTCCATTTTCAGTATTAAATGTTCAAGCGATGTTCTTGGTACCAAAACAGGAACTTCACTGCTAAACTTTAAAGGTTGCTAGAAGTTCACGCCCCTGAAAAAAACCAGAGGTTGATAGCATTAGTAGCCCTTTTCTCTTCATCAAGAGGCCTTGCCCAGATTAATTCTGGTCCTTCCTTTCAACATAATGCGTAAAGAAAGATGTTAGAACAAGCAACAAGCAGAACAAGTACTCTGGGGGAAAAACAAATTACTTATCCAAACATCAGTGGCAGTTTGCCAAGAATCACAGAATCACAGAAACACTAGGTTGGAAAGGACCTTCAAGATCATCAAGTCCAACCATTAATCCAGCGCCACCATGTCCCCTAGACCATGTCCTGAAGCGCCACATCCACACGTTTCTTGAACACTTCCAGAGATGGCGACTCCACCACCTCCCTGGGCAGCCTGTTCCAATGCCTGACCACCCTCTCAGTGAAGAAATTTTTCCTAATATCCAATCTAAACCTCCCTGGTGCAACTTGAGGCCATTTCCTCTTGTCCTATGGCTTGTTACTTGGGAGAAGAGACCCACATCCACCTCGCTACAGCCTCCTTTCAGGTAGTTGTAGAGAGCACTAAGGTCTCCCCTGAGCCTGCTCTTCTCCAGACTGAACAACCCCAGTTCCCTCAGCCACTCCTCATAAGACTTGTTCTCCAGACCCCTCACCAGCTTCGTTGCCCTTCTCTGGACATGCTCGAGCACCTCAATGTCCTTCTTGTAGTGAGGGGCCCAAAACTGAACAAAGTATTCGAGGTGTGGTCTCACCAGTGCACGGAGACAATCAAACAGAGCACAAGACAGCTGCCCCTAGAAATATTTGTAAACTCTTGGTGCAAAGGAAAACATGGAGCTATATTAGGAAACAGCAAATATAGGAAAAGGTATAGAAGGGAATCTAAGGTACTTAACTATATCATGTCTCAAAATGTGCACTAGAATATCCCCAAAAGGAACAAACAGGGTAGCTACTGTGGCTTGAAGCAGGACCTAGAAAAGAACTACATTTATTGACTTATCAGAAATATGCACATTTATAGTCTGAAGTGAATTAAAAAAAAACAGAAAAAAAAATCAGTGATAGGGGAAAATAGAGGCAAGCAAAAAAACCTTTGGGATTAAAACTATTTTCCCTGATATCATGTAATATGGATGAAAGGGCATTCTCTATCTTATAACTAGAAACTATCATTTTGCTATTCTAATCTATAAAAAAAATCAAATTAGAGATTAACAGCTGATATCGGTGATCATGCATTCAGAATAGAGCTCCTTGTCTATATCACAATTAGCCTGGAGACTAAGGTCTAAGTATTTATACTGCTCAGCTGGTGAAAAGAATAGTAGGTCATAAAAAACTATCAAGAAAACATATGTAACTGTGTTAATGACGTGGTAGCCTTCTGGTTACTTTGGAGCCAGATAGAAATCTTTTGAAGCCAGCAGAACTATTAAATAGACAAACCATCAAAACTGAAAGCTGTGAAAAAAATAAACTCATTCATGTGCATTTCACCACTGAATCCCTATGAATATTGTTTCTATTTTTCACCCACATCATGCTCCTGTTTCACATACACACAAAATCTTCTATTACCCATTACTTCCTTTTTATTTTCATTTCACATTAAGCAATACTCATCCAGATATACAGGAATAACTGTATATGAACAGTTCTGATTAACATGTTGCAATTTTTTAGTTTTGTTTACTGAAGGCCTTGTATATGGGTTGATATTTTTGCCCCCCTTTCATAAAAGCAAATAAAAACTTCATTTGCTACTGCACTGCAAAATTCTTAGTGCTCTTACTTTATTGTGAAACTCGGTTCAAGAGCTAGACATTTAACCCTTTATTTTCTTTCAAGCTGCTAAACTATTATGGATTCTTTTAGACAGCTTGGAAGCCAGATAGCTTTATATGGTCTTGAACAAAGGCTTATCACCAAAAAAAGACTTATTTGGAAATAATCAACTTCTTTTCTGGACATGAAACATTTAAACTGAACTCATTCTTTGGCAGTACAAGAGTTTTTACTGACTTACAGGCTTTGCTGGATTCCAAAGCCACATGCATTTATCATGCAGTTCTTGATGAAAAAGTTTTGAAATAATTCTTTTGAGTTTTTCTCTGGTACATTATACAGGCTGTTTTATATTGTGCAGCAGGGCAGCTATGACTTAGTCGCCATCACAGAAACATGGTGGGATGACTCACATGACTGGAGAGCTGCAATGGATGGCTATAAGATGGATGGCTACAAGCTCTTCCGAAGGGATAGGCAAGGAAGGAGAGGTGGTGGGGTGGCTCTGTACGTTAGGGAGTGTTTTGATTGTATAGAGCTCAACGATTGTGATGACAAGGTCGAGTGCTTATGGGTAAGGATGAGGGGGAAGGCAAACAAGGCAGATATCCTGCTGGGTGTCTGTTATAGACAGAGATAGGGGAGATGGGGAAGAGAATCAGAAGGGGAAAAGTGAGAAAACTTGTGGGTTGAGATAAAGACAGTTTAATAAGTAAAAAAGACAAAACAAAAGAATATAAAACAAAAGGAAAAGAAGCGATGCAAAAAACAATCACCACCAACCAATGCCCAGCCAGTCCCCGAGCAATGGCGACCCCTGGCAAACTCCCCCCTCCAGTTTTATTGTTGATCATGATGTTATATGATACAGAATATGCCTTAGGTCAATTTGGGTCAGCTGCTCTGGCTGAATTCCCTCCGAGCCTCTTATCCATCCCCAGCTTACTTGCTGGGAGAGGCAGAGCGAGAAACAGAGAAAGCCTTGATGCTGTGCAAGCACTGTTCAGCAATGCTATGTGTTATCAACACTGTTTTGGTCACAAATCCAAAACACAGCATCATACTGGCTGCTATGAAGAAAATTAACTCCATTCCAGCCAAAACCAATATAAGCAGGAAGGTAAGCAGGGCTGTTCTGGGAATAACTTGATGACAGTCTAAAATTAGTCTCATGATCCATGAAAACTGTGATAGAAAATTTCCTCTTTAAAAAATCTATATAAGATCCCATATGGCATTTTTAAAATCTAAATTGTTCCAATATTTACAAACTACCTACAAGGAAAAAACTTTAGGATATAAGTGATTTTCCTCAAACACTAGAAAACTTTGGAATTCAAAGCTATTATTTTGCTTTAAAAGAATCATTAAAAATATGCTCCAGAAAAAATTAAAATTATAATGAAAAATGTTACAATGGTACCACTGCCCCAGATAACAGTAACAAACACAAAGCTATCTTTATCTCATCCAGACTCTGAAATTTAACAAATTATTTGAGCATAGTTGTTTGTTACTGTACTGTAACACAGTAACATTACATCAAAGTAATCTTATCTTAAAACAAATCACTCCAAAAGGACCATACAACCACAAAAAAGGATATCTACATGTCTTCACCAACCTGTTGTCAAAATTAAATCCAAATCCATGAAGTTGCAGAAGTAAAATATCACTGATCCACTGCAAATTTTAGTATAAAGAAGTAACTAGAAATAAAAGTACTCAAGAATGTGTTTGGCACAATTATAAAAGCGTGTTAAGCACAATATCTCCATTTTATAACTACTTATCACAGGTGTAGCTACAGAAACTTGCAGGAAAAAGAGGGTATGTTTAAAACTGTTCTAGTGATGTCAACTTCAAATTATAAGGGGGGGGAAAAAAAGAAAAAAGAAGTCTATCATGTAATATCCTGGCCAATAGTTCTAATAAATGAGAAAATAACAAAAATAGCACACAGTGTGTTTCTCTATTTAGGGCTTTTCCTTTAAGTATTTAAAAACTTAACTACAGATCAGCAAAATGGGGGTGAGGTGGGTAGGTATGTGTATGTACACAAAAGTCACTGAAATAGGACAGGATTCACCGGCACAAATATTGCTACTTTTTATTTCCTGCATTACATTTCTTGATTGAACATTCCCTGTTGTTGAAACTGGAAGTGCTTGTTTTTTCTTTACTATTGGATTTAGATTCCCCAGAAGAATGAACTTTTTTGTTCTTCTCCAAGCAGTGACCATTTAAAGAAACATTTTATTTCAATTCATCTTCATCATATTTGATCCAAATAATAGTTCCCTGTTTACAGATTCATGAAGAAAATCACAGGGCTTTGCACTTGGAAATATATTGCTATTAGTATGGAATAACCAAAATTATTTTAGTTCAAAATAAGTGAAAAATTAGAGAATGCATCATACATTAAGGGAGGGGGAGGGTGTCTTATCAATGTGTATAAAAGCCTAATGGGGGGAATGAGGAAGAGGGAGCCAAACTCTTCTCAGTAGTGCCCACTGACAAAACAATAGGCAATGGACACAAATTAAAACACAAGAAATTCCTCTGAACACAAGAAAACACTCTTACTGTGAGGGTGACTGAGTACTGGCACAGGTTGCCCAGAAAGGTTGTGGAGTTTCCATTTGTGGAGATATTCAAAACCCAACTGGACTCAGTCCTGGGCAACCTGCTTTTAACTGACCCTGCTTGAGCAGGAGGGTGAACTAGATGATCTCAATAGGTCCCTTTCAACCTAAACAGTTCTGTGATCAACAGAATATCAGTCCTCTAGGGTATGTAGCATTGTACCACAATTTGAGAATTTGGAAAAAAAAGTTGTTTTGCATTTTAGTGCTTATCACAGTTGCTATCATCAATAACCAATATTTTAGTCTTCCTGTACAGTAATCATTTAAGCAAATCTCCAGACTAGTCAAATAAGAAAGTTGGAAGCATTTTTTCTGCTGTTCTAGTTATTATTTGTTAATCCCACTGAAGGCAGACAATAAATCTACACAGTTAAACATAATATATAGCATAAAGCTAAACTTATTTAGTATATTATGCATAAGTAACTGTTGAACACAACATTAAAAAAACTGCAGCAGTTCTGAAATCCTAAATCAAATTGTCTGAAAAGTCACATTTTGCCAAATTTAGGTTTTCTGAAACATCAGTGGAAAAAGCAATAAAAATAGGGATAAATTCCTCATTGGGATGAAACCCCTTTTAGAGGAGTAGAAGGGTTAGATAGAATCCAAGGGTTTTTTTTGATGATGGGGGGAAGCCTGAAGCAATTCCTACTTGTCCTTTGGTAACTCAACAAATGAAATGAGTCAGAGGAACCTATTAGAACAGTTTGGAATCAGCCAATTCTGGAGGCAAGTGCAGAATTATGCTCTCAGTAGAAGCTTTTACTGTGGAAGGATTTCTTAGAATCATAGAATCATTAAGGTTGGAAAAGACCTTTAAGATCATCAAGTCCAACTGTCAACCCAACCACCACCATGCCCACTAAACCGTGCCCCGAAGTGCCACATCTACACGTTTTTGAACACCTCCAGTGATGGTAACTCCACCACTTCCCTGGGCAGCCTGTTCCAACGCTTCTTCGGACAGCCCGAGAAACGCCCTGATTCCTAAACTATGTATAGGCTAACTGTTCTTGCTTTGAAGTCTCTGAGGACATATGAAGATGTCTGATTTCAACAAATGAACAAAAAAAACCCCCAACAACAACATTTGATAGGTCATTAAAGATCTTGCAGGAGAACTAGGAGACCCTATATAAATGCTGAAACAAAAAACTTCAGGGAAAGGCGAGAATTATATTCCTTATTTGATAATGTTTCCTTTATTTTTTATTATCCTTTTGAGAATACTAGTAGGAATAAATAACTATTGAACTCTATGATTGACATAAACGAACTCTACCTGTGACAAATATTGATAATGGGAGTATGATCACCTTTTAGATCTATTTAAAAAATGAAACATTTTTAATACAAAAGTCTTATTAAATTAGTTAAGATAAAACTAAGTAGGGTCCTATACTGGATCACATGCTGCTGTAACAAGTTATAATCATCTTATTTTTGCAGCCTCTACTCTATTCCTCTAGTATTCCTTTCCATTTTTTATGTATTTTCCATTGTTCCAAGTATTTCCTTTTTTATTCGCACCCTCTGCCCCTGTATCCTTCCAAGTTGCTGCCCAAACTTGTTCAACAGTTCATGTTAGTCTCCAAACTACCTATAAACACTCCAGCTTTCAAAAGGTGTGTGCAGCTTGGTAACATGGAAAAATAGAAGTGTGCCCAGTGAAAACATCTGTAACTAACTGATACATGCCTACGGTGATATATAATTGTATTACAACAGTATACTTAATATAAGAACTTACCTTTAATTTATCACGAAACTTTAAAGAAAAAAATTAGGAAGTATAAAAAACTTCTCTACCTACATGTTCAAGATTGTTGTCTATAACATGTTTTCCAGCTCTTCCTATATTTGAACCTTAAAAATTAAGGGCTTCCAGCACATTCTTGAGATTACTCCAATCTCCCGAAACTCAAACTAATCTTAAAAAAACCAAACAAACAAACAAAAAAACCCCCCAAACACCCCCCCCACACCAACCAAACAAATCCCCTCCCCCAACCTACCCTTCCAGAAAAACACAGAATACACTGAGGTTTTAATAATGTAATACATTTCATGTACTTACTATGTCTAAGTTATCTGAAGGCAATTCTGAATATATTGGAAATTAATGAAACATGGTTTGATATGTCTATATTTTAAAACTACTGAGTGCTTATTCATGTTTTGTACCACAGTAAGGCCAAGGTACAGGAAACAAGAAACTTCCTTTCCTCTTGGAGCAGTACACCCATAAGCTTGGAATCTTGGCAGACCAAGAGATGCGGACAGAGCTCCTGACTCAGAGAGGATGTTCCCGAGTGGGACAGAGCACTGAATGATTTTTTGTAAAACAATTTAGCAAAACAGTGCAAGGATAGTATCAACTATGTTTTTCAAGTTCTTTCTCAGACTACTTCCTGTGCATGCCATCTGGTAAGCATATTTCCATATGATTAAACATCACAAGACTAACAATAAAATAAAATGGAAACATTAGAGCAAGTGTTGGTAAGCCATACATTTTCCTTGACCTATATACAGTTTGAATAAATTTTCAATATGTTATTTGAATAAAAATAAAGGCCACATGTAAATGTTTTACTTCTTGCATTCACATGCATATTCCTTTTATTTTTGGCATTATGGAGAATCACAGATGAATTTCAATTTTGCTTTACGAGTATAGACTCTGCTATTTACCTGAAAAATCAGTTTGATAAGATTAACCTTACTACCCACGCACATACTGAACAACAATCAAATAATCAGCAAGAGAACATGATGAATAAATTACTGTGTGTATTTTCTACTCCACTGGGGGGACAACGCTATATAATGACATAACTGTACAAAGTTTCGTTATTGTATAACATAAGCCCCCAAACTCCTATAAGACTTCTAATTATACCCTTGACACTCTTCTCCCCCCTTTTCTAGTTTGCATTAAAAAAAAAACCATAAACAAACACCAAAACAAACCCAAAAAACAATCAACCCACTACACTTATTTTCATGAGGCTCAGTATAGGAGAAGCAAAAAGCCATTTAGTGCATAGGACTGCTGAACTGCATAAAAAGTAAGAAATTAAATAATTGTCCTGATTCCTTAGGCTCTAATTTATAATTAACTAATTATTTTCCTTCTTATTTCTAGAACATTTATTCATAACTCCTTAAGCACTACAAATTACGCATATTATAATATATGAAGATATTGATATGTAATGTCATATACATTAATTTAGCTTTAAAAAAAACCAAACTTGAACCAGAATAAGGTTCCGAGTTTATTTTCATTGTTTCTTTTCTCATATAGCACACAGAGCTGAAGGCATTCTCTATGCTTTTAACTGATGTCATCTGAAATGCTGATTTTTTTTTTATTGCAATAGTGAAACATTTACAACCAGCTTAACATAAAAATATTTTAACACAGATAATTTAGGATTGTCATAGTTTTATCCAGTTTGTTCCAAAATTTCTTTAACCACAGATATTGAAAGCATTCATGTTCATGAATTCTTATGTGAATAATCTGATATCAGTTTGAGCAAGTGCTCATCAACTTGATTAAGATGACAACCACTGGACTCATCATAATTAACACTGAGTGCCCTTGGGGGAGGATAAAAATAATTATGGGCCAAATCTACTTTAATTTATACTATAAAGTTTAAATATTTTTTCAAACATTTGTTCAAATTAGTTTTACAAAAAGGTTTTTATCTGAGGCTTCCACTAGAAGCATGCTTGGAGGGACACATGTCAAGAGGGACTCTGCCTGCAGAGTGAATACATGGCAAGAGTCCTCGCATTTTTAGTTACAATTTCAACTACATGTTTCATCTTTATTGTTTTGTTGAGGTAAATAGTAGAAAAGCCTTTAACCATCCCCTTCTAATCTGAAATGCAGGTATTGGGGGCCCAGGATGAGTGGCTAAGTACTTCTTAACTGCAAAGAATAACTCACAACAGATAATCTTCATAAAAATCATAGACAAAGGGGTTCCTATGGGAGAAAGAGCTCTGGGATACATTATCCCTTCCTATTAAATGCATGCAACTCATACAGCAGCTGAATCACAGACAGCTGGTCTGAGGTGGTAGCGGGGTGTTGGTTTAAAAAAAAAACAACCAAACAAGTAACTGCAAATTAAATATGGAAAAATTGGGTGATTGAGCCGAGTGTTTTTCCTAGCAAGAATCAGCTTACTGTGCTTGCCCTGTAGACCCCACTCTGTCAGTACATCCAACTGAACTGACCTACCTATGTGCTAAAGATTACGTTTGTGTGAGTGTACTATCTGTATGGAAGTCACATGCACTATCAATACATATTGCGCACCAACACTGAAAACACAAAAGGGGTGAAGGAAAATACTGGTTAGCTGAGTTAGTCTCTTTCTACCCATGTTAGGCAGATGGTGCAATTAAAAAGAGGAATCTTCTCAGTACATTTATTGTACTCCTATTGTCCATCTATCAGGCACAAATCTATTTCTGGTTAACAGCATTCAATTAAAAGAGCTGGAAGATGATGAAAAGGAGTTTTTTATTCCTAATAGTTACATCTGATTTCTATTCAGTTGCAAAATCTATCCTTTTGATTTCATATAGTTGAAAAAGTGATAGTGGAAAGTTAAAAAGGAAGTGCATTAAAGAGAGGAGGGACAAAGGAAAGACAGGAAAAAAAGGAGGATGATGAGGGAAAGCATTAACGTTTATGTTAACAAATTGACTATGCACACTCCTGCAATGTCCAAAATTAGGACTCATAAATGAGAGCTGAACCAGCTCCTGTAATATGTGGAGCATGTATTTCTGTATTCCTGCACAGTGGCACAAGACACTGAGCCACAAATACATGATTCCAGCATTCACTTCTACAATCATACAGGTTTTGCAGAAACCCCAAATTAGTATGATTAACACTTTGGTACAATAAAGTTATAACAGGAGGAAGCAACTTTGTTTTACACAGAGGTGAAAAGAGGGGAATAAAAGATATAATTATCATATTCAAATTTATTTGTTTAAAGTTTTATAGCTTTAAAATAAACAACATTAATGCAAATTTAAATGCTGTAGAATCCAATCCAATATCTATATTTAGGTTCTCAGCTGCCAGTAAGTACATCGATTTCAATAGCTAACATATGCTGTACTAAATATGTAAAGCAAGTAAAACAAATTAAGGCATTATTATAGGATATTTAGATTGAATTACCCAAAGTTAACAAGCACATTCAACACTTCTGGCAAAACTGACTTTCTTGTGGCCACATAATGAGTTGCTGACAGAGACAGCGATCGAAGATGGAAGGATCCCTACAACCCACCACACATCATTTACACAAAGAGGACCTAGTTCCAAAGAGATTTTTTACCTTGTGGTAATCCAAGGCAGCATGTGCTGGGCTGCTGCTTTCCATTCATGACTCTGCACTGTAAATCAAATGTTGGGTTATTCTGGAACTGCTCACTATGAGAGTACAAAGAGGGCAAGGGATGCAGAGGATGGGGCAGTGGATAGTGCAACAGTTCAGCACTCAGGGAGAGAGGGAGAAGAGGTATACATTTAAATAGTCTTTGGATAACAGCTTTGAACACTTTTCTAGCACTCTATTTTAAAGTCTATTATATTAATATTTCAGTCCTACCCATTGGTCTCTAATAGCATTGGGCTGCTGAATAGCAAGATGCTGTAAAAGCATGAAATATAGCACAGACTAACACTCAAAATGGCAAAACAGAAGAAATATTTTAAAGTGCACAAGCCTTTCCCTTATTCTATAATTGGTGATGCTGAGGAAAAAAATCTATACAGTGCAGGAAAAAATGCTTTGCTCAGTTACTGATTTTATAACAGTGCTGGCACCAGTAACACATCATAACAGAGAAGACTTATTCTTGTTACTCATTACATTCATCTACTGATGCACTGAGGCATAATTAGGAGATGGAGATAAATAGAGATGTCTCAATTTTGTGTGTGGCATGGTTCTGGTTAAGCACATTTTAGTCATTCTATCAAAGTATCTATACAACTCCATTTTCTGAGACAAAATTAATCCATGGTAAAATTATAGCATTACATTTTTGCTCTTCATAAGGAAAAGATACTGTTGCTTCTTTACACATAGCTTATAGAAGGGATGTTTTGTATTTTGTACAATACTATCAACTGTAAAGCCTAAAATTATGACACTGTTTTCTGTTTGGTTCCACAGTCACTTGGCATACTTATTTTAACAAACATTGTATTACAATTCTCTAAAACTCTGCAGCTGGTATAACCCTCTCTCCACAAAATATGTGTTTGAAAATACTACTAAATCATAAAGACTGTACTTCACAGCCACCTTAGTTTCATATACCTGGACAAAATGAGGTCATGTCAAAGAATGACCCCCATGTGATGAATTTCATGATCCGTATTGCTGGAGAAAATTTCCTGAGAAACTTACCAAGTTTCAAAAAGACTAAATACTCAAAAGGAATATGGAAACCAGGAAAAAAGCAGCAGTAGAACAGTTCTTGTTTATTTTCCTCTTCTTACTCTCTTCAGCAAAATACAATTGTACAAGATCAGATATAAAGAATATCCAAGGTGAAAGACCCCACCAACCTGCCCACCCCCCCAAACCACCACATACACCCCCCCCAACATGATCAAAGAGATCTAATCACCAAATCCAGAACAGGCAAAAAAGGTGTTTAGTGAAAAAACTTAATTTGGTATCCTGCTGA
>NW_010561404.1:0-1869 GCF_000687285.1 Phaethon lepturus | reverse complement strand
GCTGAAAAATAACTGTTTAAGGAACAATAACTTAATGAGACCATCTGAACATTGGAGAAACATTACTGATTAAACTTATTCAGGCATTAACCCTGACCTTAAAAATAGGTTTGACAATTCAACCTGCATCTCAACTATATCACTACATTTACACTGTCAAATTCCCTCCAAAGCATATTTATGTACATTTCCTCTCATTGGGATAGCTTCATATGAGAAATGCAATTTTCATTCCTTTCCCAAGGGAAAAGAAATCGTACAATCTAGTTCTCGTGCAGTTCATCCCAGTAATGCAGGACACAATGAAAACTTACATTAGAATGTGGAACAGCCACAATTTGATCACATTTAATATTGAAAAGGCTTCTGGTAGATGGCATCTGTTTCAGTACACCCAGACGGTTGTAACATCTACTTGGAATGCATTCATAAAAGGCTGTTTTCTACTGCCTATCCTAGTTAGTAGATGACAAAAATTAAAAAAGACCTACTGGATCACATAAATACATTCCAGTGCAATTTCAGAAAGCAGTTCTCTGAATAGAGCCAATCTCAATGAAGAACTGTTGCAGTTTTCTTATTTGTCAGATGGGTAAAACACCACACACACGGCTGATTCATATGGTATCCAAGAACAGTATATAGGAAGTTCTACAAGAAGACAACAAAAGATGACAACATCCAAAAAGGGACATAGGGTTCTTAGAAACTTCCTGAAGGTAGTTTAGAAACTCCCTGAACGCTCTCCATTCTCCCTTGCAGGGATCCCATTGTGCAAGAGACCCCTTTGCAACCCCTGAAACGATCTGTCCATCCACGTATTCCTCAGTTTCCTCATGCATACCCTTAAACACCTTTCCCCATGAGCAAATTAGAAACAGAGAAGCAACTCCAATTATATTTTACAAAAAAATCCATTTTATACTGTGTGCCACAGTACATACAAGTACTACATGTACTAGTTAAATGTTCTTCATATCTTTTAGTGATATCTCAGTCCAATACTGTTGGCACAGGCATTACCACAAAACCAGTTAACTTTTTCACTGCAGAAAAGGGGTTAAAAAACACAAGCTATTTATGAAATGGCAGGTAGCTGAAAAAAACTTAAAAAAAGGAGAATAAACATTGAAGTTATTTTCTTCCCCAAATTGTTACTGCACATCTAAATTACACAAACTACCTGACCATGGGGCGGTTTACATGACACTGTTCCTGCTGGCAGCAGACGGAGTTCAACTATCCCCAAGGGGGAAAAGGATTCTCGCACATGAGTTGGCAGGCCTCATCAAGAGGGCTTTAAACTAGGTTCGAAGGGGGAAAGGGATAAAACCAGTCTCACCAGAGATGAGCCATGGAGTGGCAGGCCAATGTGGGGGCGAAATCGATACCTCAGCTAAAGTGCATCTACACCAATGCATGCAGCATGGGCAGCAAACAGGAGGAGCTGGAAGCCACTGTGCAGCGGGACAGTTATGACATAGTCGCCATCACAGAAACATGGTGGGACGACCCTCATGACTGGAGTGCTGCAATGGATGGCTATAAGCTCTTGAGAAGGGATAGGCATGGAAGGAGAGGTGGTGGGGTGGCTCTGTATGTTAGGGACTGTTTTGATTGTATAGAGCTCAACGATTGTGATGACAAGGTCGAGTGCTTATGGGTAAGGATGAGGGGGAAGGCAAACAAGGCAGATATCCTGCTGGGTGTCTGTTATAGACCACTCAACCAGGACGAAGAGGCAGACAAAGCATTCTACAAGTGACTGGCAGAAGTCTCACAATTGCTAGCCCTTGTTCTTGTAGGGGACTTCAACTTACTGGACACCTGCTGGAAATATATAACACAGAAGAGAGGAAACAGCCTGGG
>NW_010561403.1:2581-3304 GCF_000687285.1 Phaethon lepturus | reverse complement strand
CCCGCTATCTCTTGGGCAAAGACCCTCTTCCACCTTTGAGAGAGGATTCCTGGTGCCGTGTACGCCATCCCATTATCAAGAAACCCAAAATTGTGGCTGTAACACCAGCCATGGAGCCATGTGCTGATGGATTGGATCTTCCTGTTCATTCCAGTGTCACTGCTTTCAACAGGAAGGAGGGAAGAAAAAATAACCTGTGCCCCAGATTCTCTCACTAACCGTGCCAAGATCCTAAACTCTCTCTTAACTGTTCATGGACTTCAAATTGCTGCTTCTTCTCCACCCGTATGGAAAATCAGTAGTGGGTAGTAATCTGTGGACCTCACTAAGCTAGGAAGTTTCCTAGTGAGATCCTTAACCCAAGCTCCAGGGAGACAGCAGACCTCCCTGTGAGGAGGGTCTACGTGACATATTGAACCCTCTGTTCCCTCAGAGCAGAGTCGCCTACAACTACAACCCTTCTTTTTTTCCTTTTGTGTGTGGTGGTGATACAGGCAGTAGGCCTGTCTGACTGTGTAGACAACTCTGGTGTAGCTTGCCCGTCATCCACGTCTTCATTTGGCTGTTCTTTCTCAACCAGAGCCTCGTACCTGTTGCTCAGAGGCACCTGGGGGGGGCAAGGTGGGCAAGAGGGGGTTTTGCCTGCTGTCCCTACCATGGACTTGCCTCCACTGACTCTTTTCATTTAGGCTTCTGCCTTTGGCTTTGCAGGGGCGGGGGCAG
>NW_010561403.1:1725-2254 GCF_000687285.1 Phaethon lepturus | reverse complement strand
CCTGCCCGCATGCCCTCCTCGCGCTAGCGGAGAAAGCACTTACAGCGAGAAGGTCGCGGCTTCACTCCTTGCCGACTGGGAACTTACTGAACTTACCTCTTGCACTAGCAGAGCTCTTAGCGCCCTGCCCACGCGTCCTGCTGCACAAACTGCAACGCCTTGGGTGTGACGCCCCGGATACACCCTCTCACTACTTGTTCGCTTGGTGCGCAGTGACCTGGTCACTGTACTTACCTCTTGCACTAGCAGAGCTCTTAGCGCCCTGCCCACGCGTCCTGCTGCACAAACTGCAACGCCTTGGGTGTGACGCCCCGGATACACCCTCTCACTACTTGTTCGCTTGGTGCGCAGTGACCTGGTCACTGTGCTCCCTCGGGGCTTCTTTTATGAGGGGGGGTGTGGTCTCGGCGAGTGACCGTTAGGCGCGTTTACACCTGGTTTGGATCTGCCGCCGGTGGTGCCGGCTCCGCTCGCGCCATGTCAGCAGCCCGCCCACAAGCTGCTGGCCGCCAGCACAAGCGCTACGCCT
>NW_010561403.1:0-1670 GCF_000687285.1 Phaethon lepturus | reverse complement strand
CACAGGCGTTACGCTTTCCCAGATTCAAAAAGCCCCAAAAAGAGCTCTCTGTTGGCCTTTTTTCCCGATTTTCCCTTCCCCGGTGCAGACTTACATACACTGGAGCTGGTCTCCTTGGCAAGTGATGGTAACCACCCTACCTCTATCCCTGAGTGAACTGCGAGATATGTGAAAGGATTTCAGCTGCTGTCCAGGCAAGCACATTGTCACCTGGCTGCTCTGATGTTGGGATAATGGGGCCAGTAGCCTGGAATTAGAGGGTAGGGAAGCCAAGCAGCTGGGATCCCTTTCTAGGGAAGGGGGCCTTGACAAGGCAATTGGAAAAGGGACACAAGTCTTCAGTCTCTGGAGGAGACTCCTGTCAGGTGTGAAAGCAAGCTGTCCCTTCAAGAAAGATGTTATGTGTCTACCCAGGCAAGTGGACCACCATTCGAGAGAGGTATCCAGTACCTGAGGGAATTAGCCGTGCTGGAGGTGACTTATAATGACCCAAATAACACAGATCCAGAGGAAGACCAGTGCACATGACACATGGCATACTCAGGAGAGTGAATTTCAAGGAGCCAAAAGGGTATCAGTGGGCTTTTAGCATAGCTGCTTTGGAGATGGAAGAAATTAAACAGCTGCCTGCCTTGCCCAGTCTCTTGGAGGACCCTTCTCTTGCAGGGTTGCTGAAGGTCAAAGAACAATAGGTGCCAAACGCTACCGCAACAGTGCACCGGCAGCAATATTGCACCAACAGAGACTCCCTGATTCCCATCTATAAGCTGATTTGTCGATTGGAGAGCCAAGGAGTTATCAGAAAGAATTGCTCACCCTTTAACAGCCCCATATGGCCAGTGCGAAGACGGCCAGTGGCCAGAAGGAAATCACATCGCCACTGAATGCTGCCGTGCTGGACATGCTAGAACTTCAATATGAACTTGCAGTCAAAGGCAGCCAAGTGGTACTCCACAATTGCCATCGCTAACGCATTTTTCTCAGTCCCTTTGGCGGCAGAGTGCAGGCCACAGTTTGCTTTCACTTGGAGGGGTGTCTAGTACACGTGTAACCGACTGCCCCAGGGGTGGAAACACCATTTGCCATGGACTGATCCAGACTGCACTGGAGCAGGGTGAGGCTCCAGAGCACCTGCAATACATTGATGACATCATCGTATGGGGCAACACAGCAGAAGAAGTTTTCGAGAAAGGGAAGAAAATAATTCAAACCCTTCTGAAATCCGGTTTTGCCATAAAACAAAGTAAGGTGAGGGGACCTGCACAGGATTTAGACAGATTTTAGGAATAAAATGGCAAGATGGATGTTGTCAGACCCCAATGGATGTGATCAACAAAATAACAGCTATGTCTCCACCAACTAGCAAAAAAGAAACTGTCCTGCTTTCAGCGTGATGGAGCCCTGCTTTCCTGGAGAGGGCTGAACACCTGCCTGCCAATGGGAAGTAGTGAATGAATTCCTTGTTTTGCTTTGCTTGTGTGCGCGGCTTTTGCTTTACCTATTAAACTGTCTTTATCTCAACTAACTCATGAGTTTTCTCACTTTTACTCTTATGATTCTCTTCCCAGTCCCACCATGGGGGAGTGAGCAAGTGGCTGTGTGGTACTTATTCGCTGGCTGGGGTTAATCCACGACAGTGCTTTTTGGTGCCCAACATGGGGCTCGAAGGG
>NW_010561402.1:0-236 GCF_000687285.1 Phaethon lepturus | reverse complement strand
GAAAATGAAAAGCAATATGCCCTGTTCACTGGTGGGCCCTGTCATATTGTAGGAAAACATCGAAGGTGGAAAGCTGCTATATGGAGTCCTATATGACGATTCGCAGAAGCTGCTGAAGAACAAGGTGAATCGAGTCCGTTTGCAGAGGTGAAAGCCATCCAGCTGCCTTCAGATATTGCTGAAGAAAAGAAATGGCCAGTACTTTATCTCTGTACTGACTCATGGATGGTGGGCAA
>NW_010561401.1:6644-7897 GCF_000687285.1 Phaethon lepturus | reverse complement strand
CCTGGGTGCCCCAGCGCCTTTTGAGGCACGGGGCTGAGGTACGCTGGGAGCGTTTGTCCTGCCTCCCTTCTTCCCATCTCTCAGTGGCAGCCTCCAGGAGAGCTCGAGCTGGCAGCTTCATGAAGGAAAACTACTCCCTGCCTCAGCAGCTGAGAAGTTGCTCTCGGTCACTGGCTTGCTATGAACAACACAGCAAGGCGCCGAGGCCACAGGTCTCCGTAACGTGGAGATTTACAGCTGCTCCGTATGTAGGGTGAGACAGGCTTGGACTGCAGAGGCATTTTACAAACTTGGGCCTCTCTTCCCACACACAAACAACTCTGTCCACGCCTCAGAACAAGAGCTGAGCTGCAGCTGAGGGACAGGACAAACAGGGAAACACCATCCAGATGAACAAGTCCCTCTCCTTGGGGAGAGGGGAATGCTGTGTATTTTCTCTTGTAGTGTCCACCACTCTCACATGAGTAAAATCTTGGGGAATTTAGTGGCATGAACTTTCTCTCTTTATTATCCTCTTGTTTTGCCTGTTCATTCATAACAGGAGTGGCTCCTGTTGCAAAATGCACATCTTTGCTTGTTTGCACAGAGGGAGGGACTAGCATCCTTTCTAGGGTGACATACCAGACTGTAACTGCTTCTTTGCAAAGGAAAGACTTGAGTGTGATACTAGAAATCTCACAGAGGTGTTGACTCAACTGTTCTGTTCTCAGTGGTGGCTGAGACTCACTGCTCTTTACTTGTGTTTCTTTCAGCATGACAGAATTACCATCTCCTGGCTTTGCTGCAGGCCATTCAAATTCTCTATGGGATGCTGTTTTTGCTACCTGTGCTGCAGGTGAGTCATGCACTAGAGTTTCCACTAGACAGTTACCTATATGATAAAGGCCACAAGTGGAGGAAATTTCCTGTGCAAATAAGCCCTTCGGCTAAAATGGGTTCTGAAGATCTTAATCTGTAGGGTATAAACTGTGAGGGTATGTGGCCTGAGCTCCTGGAAGGAATCAAACAGTCTATATGAAATGAGGCTGAACTTCCCCTGCTTTAGGAAGATGTTATTGCTAACAGAGTTCTCGGCAGGGCTGTCGCATATGCTGGAAGCCAGGCTGGCAAAGATTAAAGGCTTCGGCTGAACTAGGAGAAGGATTTCCTTTCCCCTCCACTACCTGTCATGCTCTTCTGCTCTGTCTTCTCTGCTCATGGGATGAGTGAGCCCCATAGCGTGGGGTATCCATCTTTTTCTTCCCCTCGTGCAG
>NW_010561401.1:0-6613 GCF_000687285.1 Phaethon lepturus | reverse complement strand
GCATTCCTGTGCCTGGTTCATCATTGATGCCATCTCAGGTTTTCTGCTTATTCTTGTTCTCTCTTTTATTTGCTTTTATTTCTCTCATGCATTTTTACCTGTTCATTTTGTTCTCCAGATGGTCTGTCATTTTAATTTCTCATCTCACTGTATTTTTTCCCTTCCTGTCTCTGTATCTCCTTGCTCTGTTTCCTTATTTCTGTGTGATGTGCAGCAGTCTCTGGCCAGTAATCAAAGTGAACTTCCTTTGAAGACAAACACAGCTGCTGACAGAGTTGATTTTGATGCGCCTATTGCTTGCACCAATATGACTGCAACAGTAGCTGCCATCAGCTGCAAGGATGCAGGCACCATACCAGTGTAGACCAGACCTCTGCTTTGCTCCTTTCTGCTCTGTTTTCTTTTTATTAATGGCTTTTTTTTTTTCATGGGAGGAAGAATTCTCTTGTTCTGTTTTATAATCCTCCTTCATTATTGTCCATTTATATTGTGGGAATAGTTGGATGCTCTCAGCATGTGTGGTGTTGGCACCACTGAGGGCATTGTCAAGGACATCAGTGCTGAGAACTTTCCACCAACCATGCTGCTGTGACAGTCTCTCTGGCATGGTGGCAATCTCTCCAAGCAAACCAGGGGATGGTATCAACCTGGCAGCTTCATCTACTTTCCAACTCTCGCCTCCTAAATCACAGTCAGATTACATCAAGCTTCTTTGCATGCTGACAGGAACAGCAATTTTTTAATCTTCAACTCCCAAGTGTTTCAATGTTTGCATGTGTGCGGATGGTCTTAATTTGTGTCAAAATATATTGTGTCTTAGAAGAAAGCCCTATCCACCTATCTAGTGTGCTGCCACACAGCCTCATAGGTAATCCTTTCCTGTCTGATGGTAAAGATGACAGGATCCCAGACTGGAGGATATAAGAATATCCATTAGCCCCAAAAAAGCAAAGGTTCTGTGGCTATAGCACAGTGAGGTTTAGGAGTTCATGGCCATTCACTGTTAAGGGCAGGAGAACTTTCCCACACTATCATGTTGAATATCCGTATTATTTTCAGTGTGCTGTGGACACTAACCAGCTCAACTGTCCCTTTGGCTCACCCCTTATTTAAAACTCAGAGACTCATCTCAGGGAACTGTGCCCTCCTGCCCCAGTGGCAGTGACAGACAATAAGTGTGAGGGACAGCAAGAGAAGGAAAGGTAGAAGCTGTACTGGCTACAGCAGCAAAGTCCGATACTGTGTTTAAGAAAAGCCTCAGCCTTCTGAAGATGAAGTTGTCAAGACGTAAATTCCACCCATGTGTGCTTAGTCCTAGCTTTTGTTCTCCTCAGTTAAGGACAATCTATTTGTGTAGCCCTTTGAGTTGGTTTCTATCTTGGAGACACAGCAGTGTGTGCAGGAATGAGAGCTGAGCTGACCAGGATTGTTTTGCTTTCACAGGGAAAGGTTGCTTGCACAGAACCAAAAAGTTTCTGTAGAAAGTTTTGGTTTTCAAATTTTTTTTTTTTCTCTCCCCTAGAGAACCCTGGGGAAGGGTTCTCCAGGCTAAAAAGGAGATTAATTGGGTATGCATTCCTGGGTGAGACTCAGGTTCATACCCCTTTTTAAACCTGTCTCTGTGGCATCCCAGCTACATGCCACAGGCTATTCCCTGTTTCAGAGGACAACACTGTATGTGGGTGAGAAACCAGCAAGACTGAGAGGGAAGGAGGGACTCTGTTTGTGTTGTGAGTCAGAACAAAACCACCTCATCAGAGTGATGCTTTTCAGGAAACAGAATTGCTGATTTCTGGCCAGCTGTCTCCAAGCTTTGCTGAGTTCAGACAGGAAAGGTATTTCTGGGAAAATGGAATTTCCCAAGGTGAGATGACTTGTTTCATATCACATTATAGCTGTCCACTTTGGTTTGCTTGCGTGCCTGGTTATTTTTGGGCAAAGTCCATCTGTTCCTTTGCAGAGCTGCTCTTCAAGCTCTTTTACTACCTCTTGCAAAACTGACTGGATTAGAATTAAACATTAAAATATCTACGGAGAAGACCATTCATTCTGTCCTTCCCAATAACAGAACTGCAAGGGTGGTAACTGGCAGCAGAACAGCAATAAAAAAGAACCAGGGATAGTCCTGCTGCAGTCCTATGAACAATTTGCTTCAAACCACCTGCAAAGATATGATGCAAGCCCAGTAATGCAACTTTGACTGTTGTTTTGGGATTTGGACTTGAGCCTATTTCACAGCTCACCCTGTTCCTTCTCCTTTAGGTATCACTACAAAATCCCAGTGTAGATGCAGTTTGTTGCTTGAAGTCAAGATAAAGCTGTCCTGGTTCATGTTGTATCTTTCGGAGGCTAAAGACCCAGGCCAACCCAGGGCCAGAGAGAAGAAAATAAGGTTTTCCTCATTCCCTGTCTCACAGTAGATTTCATCTGAATTGGGATGTTTTCCCATGTCATGGACTTTTGCCAAAACCCTTGGCTCTGTCACCCCCTGCACAGCCACCATGCACTTGGAGAACTTCCTTATCCCCATCTCACCTTTCACTCATCTACTACCCACTGCTGAAGCTTGAATTTTCATTCTGGAGGTACACGGATTCAAGAGAGGAGATGGACACAGGGCTGTCTTGGAGACAGAGATCAGAGACAAATTCCACTGCCAGGCTACATTGCCTCTGCGATGCTCATGTATTTGTGTCTGAAAAGAAGCCTGCAGATATTGGAGTTGCACCACGGGGCAGGCAGGGTTTCCCCAGAGCTATTGGTGCTGGTGCAGCAAAGGGCTGTCCATGGGCTGGAATGAGATGGGGCATTTTCAGGCTGAGGATAGGAGCAGTGATGGAGGCAGATTCCCTACTGGCTGTGCCTACTGCAGGCTATTCCACAGGCAACAGCGGGCCCAATCCTGCCCAAGTCTCCTCAGCTCTTCTGGCTCATCCCTCATACTGCTGTACCACAGATGTGTAGGCAGCTGCCTGCTGGCTCTGGGGTGGCATGGAGGAAGCTGGGTGGTGCTGAGGGGCAGACTGGCTTCTGTTACCACAAATGTCTCCAAGAAATTCCTCTGGTAATGGAAGGGCCTTGGAAATGGATAACTAGAGCTGCACAGAGATCTGTTGCATCCCAGCCTGGCTTTCTTTGCCTCTGTATGACTCATGTTGCCTCTTTATGGGAAGAGTTTCCTTGACCAGCTAATTGAGGTCAAGGGCAGTGTCACCATTCAGGGCAGTCTGTTGGCAGTGAGGAGAGAAGCATCCAGATGGCACATGGATGATGCAGGAAACAGAGATGTCCTTTAAAGAGTGAGGGAAATCCTTTATGCTATTGCACTGCTCAGGCAGACTTTTCCCATTCTCTTTTTCTTTTTTCAAACACCAGCTTGCAAAACAGAAGATATTTCACTGTCTGCCCTCATTATAATCCAATTCAAACTCTTTGAAAAACATTAGGGCAGCATGTGCCTTATAAAACAAGGAAATAAGCTGAATAGCAGGGATCAGTAATTTTCCTGGAGTGTTTATTTGCCTCTTGTTTTTTGAGCTCTGAACTGTCCTCCTGTTCTCTGTCCCAGGGGCCCAGGCAAATATATAATGTCAGATGAGTGGCTGTGATGCAGGTGTGAGGCTAGAGGGGCTGAGATATAAGGGAAGACTTCAGGACCTGAGGGCAAAGGTCAGCAACATCCAAGAGGCTACAGAGAGATGTGCTGGAGAGTGCTGTAGTTTTGCGATATGCTGGGCTTGGTAACAATTGTTTCCTATAAAGCTCCTGGTTTGTACAGATTCTCCTATCCTATTCAACTCTGGGAAGTGATAAAGGCTCCTTAAAAAGATTCCAAATAGACATGGAGGACAGAAAGGCCCAGCTGATGGGGGACCAACATCCACTACGTGCATAGGAAAGGTTTCTCTGCAAGCTTTTAAAAGAGGAAAATCAATCATAAAAATGCAGTTATGTTATGATTTCTATTTCATTGAGTAATAAAGATAAAGAGCAGCACAGTGAATGAGATAAATTGAACTAAAACATTATGACTCATATGTCCCATGACTGAGCTGTCAGAACAAGATGTTTTGTATTCCTGGTTGAGTTACCTGCCTGATGATGATCTCACATCATGTTTTTCATCATGATGTCCAATCTTTCAGTGAAATAACAAATATGGCTAGATCACTCAAAAGGTAAAATGACTGTGGACACATCAAAGTCATTAGTTGTCTTTTTTTCATTGGGTGTCTACCAATCTAGTTACCTAACCTGCTTCCTCTATAACCCTCTGAGACCCCTGTAATTAATAATACTTATTAATTACCTGGCAGACCCCTGACCATTACTGCCAGACCCAGGCAATGCTGTTTGTCATCGGTAGGTGCTGCAAATTTGTTCTAGCTCAGGTGTGGGCCCACAGCCACATTCTGACAGGTCTCTGCCGACTCCCTCCAGCTGTGATTTTGTGCCAGCATATGCCTTGCATGTGTGAATCTGGTGCTCCAGGTGATACTGAGCATGGCTCACGCTGTGCATTGCAAGGATGCACTCCTGTTGCACAGAGCAGATGTTTGGCCAGTTTCCCAGGAAGGGACTGTCTGTTTCTGTGGGCAACCACCATCCCAGGATATGGACTTAAGACTTCCCACTCTGTGGTGGGAGGGCTAACATGTTAGCAGTGCAGCATGTAATTTTCACGCAGTCCTAGGACCCTGCAGCAGTAGGAGGACACAGTTCAAGCCCTGAGTATTTGGAAACTTGTGGAAGCCCTGAATATCCAGCCTTTTGTTGCCAGCTCACTTAGAGAAGGTTAACCTGTGGCACATACTACTTTCTTGTCAGCCTGTCACATACTACTTACGTCTTTGGAGGAAGGTGTTGACACGCATATTCTAGTGAATAGAGCTGCTGCAGTTTAAGAAAGTACCATCCCATTTCTTGACTTCATCTCCAGTGACATTTATTGCTGTCAGAGCAGGTCGCTGGAATGGATCATGTAAACAAATGCATATTGCACATTTCCTGCATATTATCGTGCAGGAAAGTTTCACATCAAATCTCCACTCAGTCCATTACAGGCTGAGTGTGACCTTATCTTAAAAGTGTTCTACGTCTCAATCTGAAATCTCTGAAGAGGCCTATTCCTTAGTAATATAAGTTTTTCTGTCAGAGGTAGGTGAGTTTATCACAACCTTGAGTTTCATGAATTTTCACCATGAACTTCCATTTATTCTTTTTTTGTGACAGAAGTAGCATATTTAATACCTTACACGTATGCATTCCTAGCAGATGATTTCTGGTATTATCTGTCATCCATTTCAGCTTTCAGAAAGTTGCACTGTTGCCACAGATACTTACAATACATGCACAACCAACCATGTGAAAATGAACACACTGGTCATGCATGTCTTTACATCCTTTTCCAAGCCACAGACAAAGTTTGCCCATCAGGTTAGGGTGGTGTACACTGGTTAGCCAACAGCCCACAGTGCTTACCTTGTCCCTCATGGAGAGAGGCAGTTTGAGGCAGCCAGCACTCAAGCCAAGAAAGTTTGACAAGCTGGTGTCAACACTTGGCTCTAGCTCCAGCATTGGCCCTGAAATCACTGAAGCTCCTTGTCCCTCAGAGGAGACAGGGCTTAGCAATTTTCTTTAAGTACTTTATAGAAAGAGAAAGGGAAACCAAAATCCTCATACTGTCAACTCATGGGGTTTGTGGATATCCCAGGTAATGGCAAAAAAACCCAAGGCCAGTTCCTGGAGGCACGAATAGCTCTGTCACTGTACGAGGCCAAAGCTGGCTCTGTGCATCCAAGCAGTGTGGAGCCTGAGGTAACTTACCCTCCTGGACCACAGAGTGCTGCTGGCATGCAGAGTGTGGCACAGCTCACCTTGAGGCAGAGCTGGTCCCTTCATGGGCCTGTGATGAGTCACTCGGGTGTCATTGCCCCCTGCTCCACTGGGCTCCTGGCCTCAGGAGCACGTCTGCAGAGTCTCTGCAGTACTCTCTCTAGACACATCTGCTCCTTGTTAGCTTAGGCTTGGTGTCCTGTGAAAGTATTTGTAGCGTTTCCAGACCTGAGCAGGCAGTGCTATGCCTCAGCTAATGAACCCAGCCAGACTTTGGGTGGAGCCAGCTAAGCCCTCTGCATTCACAGTGCAGTTATTCTGCAGGCAGAATACGAGCTCCTGAGTGACTGGTAATTGTAGCTGCTCTTTGATGTCACCCTAGGGCTGTGAGTCTTGCTAGTTTTGTCTTGCCTGTGTTTTCAGAAGTGGGCTGGCCAAATTGCTGAGCTGCATCGTGTTCTTCTAGCATAACAGTTAGGGGAACAGTAGCAACACTGTGGGACTTGGGAGCTACTGTCTTTCCTAAATGTCTCCATAGGAAATTAGTGTAACACAACTCAAAAAGACCTTAAGGAAGGGGACTGTGATTTTATTTTAAAAATCTCAAAGTAAATGGATTTTGCCCCCTTGCACTGTATTATCTTGTCGTGGTTTAACCCTAGCCAGCAGCTAAGCACCACACAGCTGCTTGCTCAGATCTGCCTTATCACTATGGACCAGCCTAATCATCACGGTGTCTGTGTGTGACCTTGGTTGCCATCACAGGACTTGATCCTGA
>NW_010561400.1:0-1253 GCF_000687285.1 Phaethon lepturus | reverse complement strand
TAATAGTGCCTTATAACATATTATGGAAACTGCTATGGGAAGAACATAATAAAACTCATTGGGGAGCAGATGCATTGTATAAATATTTAAATCAAAGAATAGTGAGTCGAAATTTATATACTACAGTGAAGCAAGTCACCCAAAGATGTGAAACATGTTTGAAAAACAATACAAATACCACACATAAGATACAAATTGGGAGTATTGGAAAGGGAAACATGCCTGGACAAGAAAGAGGGCTGCTGACTGCTCAAGGAAAGCAAGTGAAACATGCTAGAGAGATCTTACAATTGCTGGATGCCGTGCAACTACTGCAGAAAGTTGCAGTTATGCATTGTAGAGGACACCAAAAAGGTAACACTGATCCAGAGGTTGGGAACAAATTGGTTGATTATGAGGCTAAGCTGGCAGTGGAACAAACAGAAATTGTAAAAACTCTTTCTTTGATCCCAGACTGTAAATTCAGTATAATAGAGAATGAAAAATTAGAATATTCTAAAGAAGATAAAATTATGGTAAATGATCTAGGAGGAAGGAAAGACCAGCAAACAGGAAGGTATTCAATGCCAGATGGTAGAATAATAGTACCTTATAATATATTATGGAAACTCCTACGGGAAGAACATAATAAAACTCATTGGGGAGCAGATGCATTGTATAAATATTTAAATCAAAAAATAGTGAGTCGACAGTGAAACAAGTCACCCAGAGGTGTGACACTTGTTTGAGAAACAATCCAAATGCTAGGTATAAGATACAAATTGGGAGTATTGGAAAGGGAAATGTGCCCGGACAACAATGGCAAATAGACTTTTCTGAACTCCCAAGAAAAGGGGGGTTTTGGTATTTGTTAGTATTAACAGACGCCTTTTCGGGCTGGCCAGAAGCTTTTCCTTGTAGGACCAATAAGGCTAGAGAGGTAACGTGAATACTTTTAAACGAAATCATCCCTAGGTTTGGAGTTCTGGCAGTAATATCCTCAGACAGAGGTACCCATTTTTGTGCACAAGTAGTACAACAGGTTAGTAAAATTTTAGGAATAAACTGGACAATTAATAGGAAATATTACTATTGTTTGGAACTTTTCTGATTGTTTGGTTTGTACACATTTGCCTGAGGCACTGGGAGAAGGAATCTCCTTGGTAGGGGTCCCTCTACCTACAAAGGAAAGTAATAATGACAACATACTTGATTATTGGTGGATCAAAACTTCATATTTAAGTCAGAGTTCTTCAGATTTAATCTTGAAAGTC
>NW_010561399.1:13636-21618 GCF_000687285.1 Phaethon lepturus | reverse complement strand
TCTCTCAGTACTCTTGGGTAGATCCCATCCGACCCTATAGACTTGTGTGTTTCCAGGTGGCGTCGAAACAACATAGGCAGCTATAGTAGATTAAAAGTGCTTTTCATCTTTTTCTTCTTGAAAGACCAAACTTTTCTCTTACTGTGTTTGTGACTTTGCTTCAAGAACATAGGGCTGGACTTTACAGTTTGTTTAGCTGTGAAGGGATGACAGACTAGGAGGCTGGTTAGAGGAGCTTAATTTAGGAATGTAAATACATTTAGAGCTCTGTTTCTTTAGTATCTCTTTAAACTAAGACAAAAAAAATCAGTGAATGAATGAATAGCAGCATGGTGAAATACTTAAATGACTTAAAATGTTTGGGTGTTTGAAATCCTATTTGGATCCTTTTCCCAGATTGCAGTGCATTCATATGCACTTAGCAGGAAACTTCATGGAGATGCACATTTGGGCAGAAGGTCTTTGGCAGTGCTTTTTTCTTAACTTGTGTATTTTCTTCTTTTGAGGAAAGTAATGGCTTAAGTCTAACTGAAGAACAATCTTTTTTTTGTATGTTCCTTATAAGAATTTACTTATGGTTCACAGATTTTACCCACCATCTATGTCTGCAGTCCTTTGGATTTAAACCAGCATATATCCCACTGCAGACAACAGGAAACGCCAAATTAAAGACTTAATGACATACTGCTGAAAGAAGACAAAAGGTGACAAATTATAAAACAATCAGCTAAAGTTTTAAAGAAAATGCTGAAAAAACCCCCACATTCAGACAGCTTGAAAAGAATAGGGATATTGTTACACTTGCAGACATGTTAATAGAAATTAGTCTGAATCATGCTGAATATGAATTTAAGCATTTTAAAAAGAACTAATAGGTTTCAAAAAATAGTCATTTCCTAGATCAATGAAAACAGGCTTCTGATTTTAAAAAAAGAAAAGTGAATACTGTGGTGTTTTAACCTTGTTGTTATTGTCTACTAAACCATTGACTCCATTTTTGTAATTGTGAAACCAGTGAATGTGTGATTTCTACCCTTTAAAAATGGTAAACCTCTGTTGCTGATGCAAGTGCAGTTGTGTTCGCTTTCCCTGCAATTGCGCCCTGGCTGTGTGCTACGGCCTGGCAGCCTCTGGCTTGATTTACAATGGGTGGAGCATTCTTTGATCTCCTCTTGAGTCCTGGAGAGTAAGATGAGTGGAAAAAAGAAGGGAGGAGGAAATATACAGATGAAAAAGCAAGTTGACAGACCTTTCATCTCCAATCCCAGTGGCCTTAATCCCCTAATTTATTTAATAATTTTAATATTTACATTCTTCAATGGCAAACAGTTTACGTTTTAATATCCTTGATGATATTAACTCAATTTTGGACTGTAGCACTTTGTCAATAGCTTAACGGGAGGTACTGCTTCTGTTTGGGAAATGGCAAGAGTATGAACAATGGTTCAGCTGGTAGTTTTGAGAATAGTGGTGTTGCATTTACCTTAGACACTGTTCCCAGTTTACTAAGGATTCATACTTAGAAGTTACCTACTCAGTAGCTTACTGATACAAGTCTGAAATCAGATCAGAGGAAATCTGTCACTAACTTCACCGTAAACAATAATCACAATAAGACTGTGGCGAATCTGTTCATGTGGTCCTAAAATTATTTTTTTATATTTGTGTCACTGCCACTGCAGTATTTAGAAACACACAGCACCCTTTTGATTGACAAATGCTGTTGATGCATTGGTGTTTTGGATTTTTTTTACACTTTGGAAAAAAGAAGAATGATTGCTTGGGAGTTGCTAGTAGAATCGAATTGCATATAAAGAGAGCAAGCTATTTGTTCAGGACTCCATTTCTGATGAAAAAAAAAGTTTAAATAGGAACATTTGCAGGCCTACGTGAAGTGTAGTATTCATCTAACAATTTATGATGCTAAATTCCATTGCTCACCTAATATTCAAAGAAGCATCTTCATCCTCTGTGTATGCTGCTATACTCAAAAGAAACTTGCCATATATATATTTTTGTTTTTATTTGTATATATAAAAAACCCCAGTCATCTGCCAGTGTGCTGAGAATACTCTGACCAGCTTTACCTCCTTTTTAGATATTGTCTGCATCCATCTGTTGTTTCTGTCGTTACACATGCATTGTAAGCTCTGGGGCTGAGCTTCCATTTTGTATGTGCAGCATCTATTGCAATGGGTACGAGTCAACAGCTGCACATTGGGCAATGCAGTAAAACAAAATAATGAACGAGTGTGCGCATGTCAGATGAGCCGCTGTCATGTGAACGTGCAGCACTGAGAAACATCGTGGGATGACTGAAATAGAAAAGACCCACTGAGTTATTTTAATTGGTGGTATTCTTGATAATATGAGAGGCCAATTTTATTTCTTTGGTTTAAAGCAGACTGAAACACTTACCCCACCACTTCCCATATGGAAAAAGGTTTGCTGTTGCAAAAGCACTGATTTTTGACTGCTTCTATTCAGCAGTTAGAAACTTGCTTGATCTTTATCTGAGCTTGGTTTTATAAAGTGTCAAAGTCCATTTGATGTTTGTCTTTTAATACAGTGCCCCTCAAAAAATTTTTAAGCTGAAATGCTACCTGGTCTTTTTTAAAAATATGCAGATAGTCAAACTCAAAAGTATAGTCATTGCTTGATGGTCTGTGCTCTCAAGGGTGTTATCCAGGCTAGTTCTGAAGAACTGAAAGGCCACACTGTTTTTATGTGCATCGTAGGAGAAATACAGATTTGTGAACTCTCTTGGGCTGGAGCTGAGTTCTTAATAGATGTCTGTACAGCATATCATACAGTGGAGCCCCAATCTCTAGTGACGTTTGTAAATTCTACCATGATAAAAATAATAAAGGAGAATCTTGAAAAGATAACTTAGCCTCAGGGTGTTTCCTTTTTGTGCATAAATATATATATATATAAACACACACACTCAGCTATTCAGTTGTTAGCAGTACAGCCAAAATTTTTATTTTAATACCTACAGAACCATTAATTCCTCGTTTAAAATAGAGAAAATGCACAAATTGAGAAAAATACTCCAAATTTAATTTACAAAAAGTGAAAAGCAAAAATGAAGCATGGGAACTCATTTTTTAAAAAGTGTATTTCTCTTATTCATATGACAAAAAATATTAATCAGAATATTCCCTAGTGATTTGCAGCATCTGGTAGAAATGGAGCAGCAGCTAAAGCCTGGAATATGATAATCTTGCAGGAGAAACGAGTAACCAAAAATAGTATTTAGCAAGTGAATTTTAAGTTTTAAAATGTAGGCTCTCTTCTTGTATAGTTCTGCCAGAAAGCAAAACCAAACAAAAATTGGTAATCTCAGATAGATCTGAGACAGTAGCTACAGTGAAGGAAGTTTCCTGATGATGAAGACTACCTTCCTGTAGCAACAAGGAAAGGAGCCGCTAATCCCTCATGAGGGAGACAGTGAATGTAACTGGATTTGAGGTGGTTGGCATAGAGTTTATGCCCAGAAGTCATCCAGTGCAGGCAGCATTCAGTACAGCCTTCCTTCTGTTGGCTGCCCAGTACAGCTGTAACTTCGGAAGCCAGTTTGCAGGAGAGAAAAACAGTGTCTTTATTCCTGTGCCACTTCAGCCTTGGGTCTGAACTGCAAAGCTGCAAAAATTGGTAGTAATCATGGTAGTGTGAATCAGGGTTTTTGTTTCTTTATTAATGAGAATGCCAGCTGTTCCAGAAATTAAGCAAGACCTTTGATTATATTTACACAGGCTATCAAACTATCATCAAATGGTATCAACTTTTAGTAAGATATGGTCAGAATTATCTTCTGCAGTGAAATTCCTACAGGCTTTGAAGGAATGGTGCCGTGAAGAACAGACCTGCCACTGGCAACTCTCCAGCCCTGCAGATGTGAGGCGGAGGAGGTTCTGCAGGATTAGAGAGTAGAGAATACGCTGTGTTCAGCTTGAAAACTCTACCCTGGTTTAAAATCCTAGTTTGCTCGATATGGGTAGAAGGTGGCAGAAGCTATGAATATTTCATAAACTTGTTTAGGCAAAAAGTGAAAGCAAAAGATGAAAAAACAAAACAAAAGTTGAACCATGCTTGCAGTGATTTAGAAAGCACCGTCATATGTTCAGCCTACATAAAAAAGAGTTTGTAACTTGTCAAAAATGCTTAAATCAATAAATAAAAATCTATGATCTTAAGACTGTCCCCATGAAAGACTGTCCCCATGAAAAACTGTCAAATGTGTTTTGAATGAATTATTTTAATGGTCCGTTTGCCATGTCTTTTTTATGTTGTTGAAACAGAACTCCCTTGTGGTGCACCAGACATCTTAAAGTGGTTTATCACTGTTATCTTTGGCTACCACCGCTATTCTGCATTGAGCCAGTGGGACTCTTCACTGCTCCGCTGAAGTTTTCTAACCACTGAAATGCAACATAACATAAAACCTAACCAAACATACATAGCTTACCCTATGCAGTTCTTGAAATGGAGAACCCAGGTCTTTACTGCCTTGTCTGATTTTCTAGGGCCATGGGGTGGTTTGTTTTTTTCCCCTGGTGTTGGTCCTATGGTACCCTAAATACAGCAAAGTAAAAAACAGAACAAAACAAAACAAACGAAATCCAACAAAAAAAACCCACCACCCCCCCCAAAAAACAAACACTGCACATATTTTTAACTAGAAAGGTCAAGGTTAAGAACTGTATTGTTTTATAATTAAGAAGCACTCACCTAGCTTTTAACCAGATTGCTTGCTCTCTTGTATAAGCATTACTGCCTCTCCTTACAATACCTTTTCCTTGTGATGGACTGCTGATAGAGATCTTAAGTTTAGCTGCCCTTCTTCTGGAAGTTCATACGCTGCTCCTTGACTGCTGCTTCTTGAAATTTGGCAATTACGCAGCTAGAGACATGAAGTAGCCATTTGTTACTTGGCTGGTGTCTCCTTTCTCTCTTTTCCTCTCAGATGATATGTTTTCCTCTTGTGTTTTCACTCTTAATATGTTTGTGTGGCATTTATCAAAACAAACCCAAACAATGTAATGGGTGTTATATGTCAATGATAATCAAACCCATGGTGCTTAAATCACTTTGCAAAGGTTTGGGTTTCCTCAATATTCTGAGGTATATTTGGAAACAATTAGGTCTGTTTTTAGAAAAGAGTCCTTCGGAGCCTGAAAAGTTTTTCTTATTCCAGACTGAAAAATTCAAACAAAAGCAAGTTTTCTATTGAGTGGTTTAAATAGTTCTGGGAACTGACAATCTAGATTAAACTTTTTTATATTCCAACTTTGCTGTGAAATAATCTGAAAGATACTGTTACCACAACACTAATTCAATATGCAGTGTAATACTCCTCAAACAAATACTGAGTTTTATAGGCAGGTTTGTATTCTCATCATGTCTCTACCAGGACACAGGTTTCAATCAGGGTTTGAGGAGGGGAGAGTCTTGTCATGTGTGTTTTGCTGAAAGCATTTGCAAATAACCACATCTGTTAGCTATTGGTGTCCTTGCTTAATAGGCAAGTTTAAAATAGCTGCTTATTCCTATGTGCTTCTGATTCTTTCTTTTGCAAAGCATATGAGCCCCTGTATTCCAAAAATTGTTCTAAAACATATTTTCTGGCACTGCTCTTACTTTTAGTCATTGCATGAATTAAAATATGCTTTCCAACTCTTGCCTAAGTTGTCAGAAAAAAGTCTCTATAGAATTATCACGCATACAGTTTTTGCAATCTTTTTTTTAAGCAATGTTAAATTTGCTTGAGCAACATTTCTTGTTTTGACTAGTGGAAGATCTAAAAATATACTACTGTATTGACTGAACTAATTACATTTCAGTTCTAGCCACTACCATCTGGATCGCTCACTGGTTACATTGCACAGATTGCACACAAGTGATTAGCACCATGAGTGGGTTGTCCAAATTTTGTTCTGGATGTTAGCAGCATCTCTGCAGAGCCATATGCAAGTTGCTGTGCCCTTTGTCTTCCTCTGTGGATACTGTGTTCCAGTTGGGGGGGTCCTCAGTTCAGCCAGGATGTGGAGAAAGTAGGGAGGGTCCAGTGGTGAGCTGCCAAGGTGGCCGGGGGCCTGTAGCCACCTTCTTACTGAGAGAGGCTGCTAGGGAGCTGGGCTTCTCTAGTCTGGCAAAGAGAAGGCTAAAATGAGATCAAAATAGCTGCTTCCTTGAGAAACAGTTAGAAAGATAATGAAGTCAAACTTCTGAGTGGAGCCAGGTGATGTGATGTAAAAGGAGAAGTTGTCATTTGGATGGCTCAGGATGGGCATCAGGAGGAAAATCTCCCCCAGGAGAACATGGCTGCACTGGGACAGAGGGGTTGTGGAGTCTCTCTGGAGGTTTTCAAGACTCGTGGAAATAAAGCCACAGCTGGCCTGCCTGGTGATGCTGTTAGCATAACTTTAGGCAGGAGCATGGACTGTGTGAGCTCTAGAGGTCCTGTTTCTCCTTATTGGGGCTTTCTGACCCCTGTGAGCAGAACCTCTGTGGGATCTGTGATTCCTACCAGTGAATTACAGGCAAAATTTTCTGCTCGAGGCAGGTGCTCTGCCAGGCCACAGGTTTCGATCTTGGTAAAAAGCCAGTACACAAATGAAACTTTCTCCCTCAACCTTTTCAACACATGCATCACTTAAACTGAGAATTTTTCATGCCTTGCTATGGTATGTAGCAAATACCTGAATGATACAGTTTAGCTGTGGCAAATTGCAGGCAAAAGGGGTATGCTGCCTGAGGGGTGCCTATCTGAAGCTATCAATTTGAATTCAGGTTGAAGGCTCTCCTGACCTTGGATGAAAGGTTCTCTTACACAGATGTACATTAGGCAATAGTGCTTGCATGAAGTCTTAGGGTAACCCTCAGCAATACTTTGTGCTTCTCTCTCTGTTCTTTCTGCTGTTCCTAAGGTAATTTTTACCTAGTCTTTTCTGTCTCAGTGTTGTAGCATATAGTTTTCTGCTGTTAGCAGAATGTCTCAGGGAGTAGCTTCTGGATCAAACACTGAAACTAGAGAGACAGTGGGATGGCATGACTGTGTCCCAATTGGTGAAAAGCAAAAGGCTTTTATTTAGGTGCCAAGTAAGGATTTAGATAGCCAGCATTGCCTCTGAAAGGTCTATAGAAAGCTTTCAAACAGAGGAGATGTTTAAATTGTACTAGCCCAAGTCACATGATTTGTTATAGAAAGTGTTCAAAAAGCAGAAAAAGCAGTATTTTAAGTTTCAAGACCTTGCAAACCACCCATGTTAGCAAAAATGATGATGTTCTCCCAAGTAAATTGTAGAAAAAGGACTGACGTAATGACCTCGGTCTCTCTTTTATAATCCAAACTAGTTCTTTCAAAGATACCTCAACATACAAGCTTATCTAATCATAGCATTTCTACAGCCATCTTTCCTCCTCTTAACTCTTGTTCTCTAAGTTCCCACCCAATTTTAGAGACTAACATCTCAATAATGGATGCTGTTAAAGCTAATGCTACATGCCAGCTCTTCTTTTACATGTGCCAATTTGAAGTCTTTAATACTAGTTGAGTGGAATTGTTACCTGAAGTTGTGTTGCAAGCAGACCTCATGACCAGAATAGGCAGCATTTGGGTTACCAAACTTTATATCTTAACAATGTAAATTTTGTCCAATTTATTCAACCTTATTGACTGTCTTTTGTTAGTATGTTCATATGGTACTGTAGTATAGATAATAGAAATTGTCATATTCACTGCAGAAATATGTTTTTGGGTTTCTGTGACCCAGCCAATAATTCAAGAAAAAGCACATTTTAGGGGAGGCTGTCAACAGCAAATAAGGTATGATCAACTGGGAGCTATGTACTACAGTGCGGCATGAAAAATTCTCAAACAATTCAAGTGATGCATGGGTTGAAAAGGTTGATGGAGAAAGTTTGTCACATGCTGGATGTAAAAAGGCAGCTTGATTCCCCCCCCCCCGCCCTGTCCT
>NW_010561399.1:8955-13621 GCF_000687285.1 Phaethon lepturus | reverse complement strand
TTCCCAAGCTGCAAATTTGCATTCCCAATAACACTAGCACTGCTATTGGAGGTGCCAGATGGAGATGTCTTTGCTGTAAACAGAATCACTGAAATTCTGCATCCTTTGATGCAAACCTCCTCTCTTTTTGGAGAGAGATGTTTGTTCTAGAGTGGCTCCATGATCCATTTTACGGTGCAGCCACACTGCGTTGTCATGCAGGAAGGGTGGGAACTTCTTTCAGTCACTTTGTTGCAGAAACAGGCAAATGGGATACCTCCCAAGAAGTGAAAATTTGAGCTAGTTCTGCTTCTGCATTGTTAGCTGTTTTCTATCCCATTTTACTACCCAACTGTTTGCCAGACAATACTACATTAACATCTAATACCATTTTTCCCCTCTGATTATTTTCCCTGTGTTTACAAAGCAAGGCTAATGATTTTTTTTTCATTTGTATAGGTCTGTTTTCTGTAGTTATTGGGCCAAAGAAGCTTCTCTTCAAGTGGGATCAAAAAAAGTTTGTCAGTGATAGCATGAGGTTTATGACCTGTTCCATGGGGCATAATTAAACATGGAATTCAGCCCCTTTTTGCAGAATAACTTTGACACATCTGGTTTAAACCATTTTAGTGCAGAGAGGAGATAAATAGAAGTTTCTTTGCATAGTAGATTAGTTTCAGATGAGGTATAGAATCCCCTCAAATTCAGGTTCACATAAGAAGTACACCAGTGGCACAGCCATCCATGAAAAGTGCATAGTCATCCATTCAATATGTGAAAATAAATGGTAGCACAAAAAAATACGAAAGAAAAACCAAAGATCTTGTCACAGCCCCAGAAGGAAATGTAGGATAATTGTCCAGAAGAGGAGAACGACCAGGGCTGAATTCCTTTACAAAATCCCTATTTTTTTCCCCTGCTTTCTCTGCCAGAGCACCTCTGATCCAGTTTTATTTCATGTTCCCCTTCAGTATGTTCATGTTTTTACAGATATAGCACATTTTATGACACCCACTAATCTGCTATGAAATTCAGTTGTTTAAATACTTTTTCCTTTTGTTACCCTTTTCTAATGGATTGCTAATACACATTGCTTTCTCATCAGATGCTGATAGTCTCTTTAGTAGAATTTACTATTCTGTAAAATGTTGATGAATACAAAATATGGCTTATACATAGTGAAGTACAAGGTAGTTGTTTCAGAACTTTGCTCTTGAATAGAAAAATACAGTCCATGTGTCTCTAATATTCACTAGGCTATCCCAGTGTTTAAGGCATGTTGCTGGTAGATACCTCTCTAACATTCTATCCCAGTGTTTAAGGCACGTTGCTGGTAGGTAACTCTCTAAACATTCATGCATTTTATTACTGCATACATTTTAGCAAAATATTTTTACTCATTTTAAAAGACAATTAAGATGGAGGAGAGGTTTACACATATATTAATATGTGTAAATTAAGGCAGCATTTGCGAAGACCTTATAAAGTCTTAATAAGAACTGTGTTTATTTGCATTAAAAGGTAGGAGACCTGGTCTGAATGGCTTACTGCTGGGAGTTAGACTGGCGTAAATAAAGGATAGCACATCATGATGCAGATTAATTTTTATGTAAATTATTTCTAGTTCACATTTTACTAGTTAATTAACATTCTGTTGTATGTTTTCTCAAAGTAGACTGGTTGAGAATATTTGATATCTGATATTTAAGCAGTCTGTTGTAAAATATTTGAAATATCCCAAGAAATGTCTGAATTTTTGCACAGACTGCAGAAATACAGTAGTTCTTGAGCAATCTGTGTGGGGAAGTTGAAATGTTATAAAATATGTTGAACAAATACAAGTATTTTTACATTTAGCTGGAAGTACATACAGTTTAAGTCACTGTAGGTGGTCTCAGTAAAGCCATTTCAGATGCGGAAAAGGGGTTGTGTTTTCATTCTGTTCATTATCATGGTTCAAGTTAAAATATTTCCAAAATAATTGGAACATGAGGAAGTTGGTTACTAGCAAAGTTAATTCAACCTGCCTCGTGCTGTAAACCTTTTACTCTCTAGAGAGGATACATTTTGTTTAAAAAAAAAAAGAGGAGAAAAAGTAGAAATGTGTTGTTCTGTCTTGTAATTAACTGACATCTTTTTATGGTAATACGTTTGGGTGGTCTGTTCTTGAAATGCTTGATTTGTTAGGAAACATTACCGTTTCCAAAAGTAATCTTTAAGTCCTAAATATTTTGAAAAAAATTTGCATTGTGGTATTGAATCAGTACATTACTCACCAGTTAAACTCTCTAAACTGCTGCCACTTGGCATTGGAGAGGGCCTCCAGGTTTTTTTCTATCAGCAAAAACTTATGTAAATTATGATATTGCTTGGCAGAGCATAAAGGATAAATACTATAAAACCAGATGATTTAAGAGAAAAAATGGAAAGACTTGAATCTCATTTTGCTTTTCCTTGGAAAAAAAATCTGTAGTTTACAAAGCATAGAAAGTTTGAAATTGCCTTCAGCTGCAATGTTTATTTAGGTGTGGTGACCTTTTTGTATCCTTGTTGTAGTTTCCTCTCAATCAGCACAATTCTGATTGTCCCCACTGGATACTGTGGAGATTTGGAGGATTGCTTGCTGCAATGAACCTCAATGATTTTGAGGTTAGGCATGCTGCCACTGAGTCTAGGATCATTTTAACTGCCAGTGGTAATGAGCTGCTGAGTTTTTCAGATTAAAAGAAAACCAGTTTGAATATATTTAAATATTATGCTAATGAACATAAACACTAATATATTGAATAAGGTTCCTGTAACCAGAGAAATCTACCCAAAACCAATTATTGTAGACTCAGACGACTGTCAGGTTACTCATTCTGTGCACAAATGTTTAAACTTTAGGTACCATCAGGAAATCACTAATACACTCGATATTTCCTATAGTTTATAGTTGAAGGGTCAATATTAAAATGTTTCTGTGATGCAGTTGGTAAAAACAGCCTATGATGATTTTTCCCAAGCCTGATTTGTAACACTCTTACTTTCCTAAGATCATAAACATCTGTAGAATCACTTTTTGCAAAAGAAATATACTCATGGAAACTCAACTGGCCTTTTTAAAAAAAGAGGAGAAACAAAAATAAAAACAGAATCAAAAAATTAATCAAATACTTATTTGCTGAAAGATTATCAAGATCAACATTCTTAGTTTATTTTCCATGCGGTTCCACTGCTGTTAAGTTACAGACTTTGTTATAAAACAAAAATGACCTTTAGAGTTGAAGTAATCAGATGTTTGAGTTATTAGGAAATTTAGAATACTGTTAGATTTCCTTCTTTAGGACATTCAGGAACCATTGTATTATCATCCCCTTATTCCAAACAAGAGCAAAGGTGAGATGTGAAACTAGAGCCCTTTGCTTCCCCCTCTTTTACTCTGTGCACACTGCTGTAGCAGCAGCCAAGCTACATGGCACAAATAGTTAAATGCTGTGGCTGTGTCCTCAAAACTGATCATTTGCACACAGGGCCTGAGCTCACACAGTAGGTACAACCTGACAAGAGCACTTTAGAAGGTTGTGATTATGCATTTTGTTCATAGGTGGGAACTCTGCTCAAGAGAGAAGTCTCTCTTGTCATGGCTCAAAGGCATGCTGATGCCTTCTGCTAATGCTCAAGTTTCTGCTGATTCTCTAGATAGTTTCCATTCGGTAACTGTGCTTTTGTTTCTTATGATGCTCTGTGTCTGCAAAGACCATGCTCATCTCTGACAGAACATTCTGTGGCGTGATTCAGTCAAAGTGTTCACAAACTGTAGAGGCAGGTTTTCCCTATAAGGTTTGTCTTGAGTCCTTAGTCATATGTCTTCAGCAAGTTGTTCATCATTCTTGAAGTTAGGAATAAAGGTTTTGATTTAAATAAGAAGATCAGACAGTGCACAGCTCCTCCCATTCTGCAATAATTTTACCTGTTCTGAGGGGAGAAAATGCCAGTGCTGGAAACTCTTCAACTGTATTATTTCTCAAGCCAGTAGAACTTAAGTGTGTCCACTATGTGTATATTTACCATTGTAGAATCTGATTTGTGGTAACTATTAAAAAACCAAACAAACCAAACAAAAAAACACCCCCCCCAAAAACCTCAAACCCCACACAATATGAATGATTCTTAGCAGATATCTCTGGAAGATGTTAATAAAGTGAATACCAGAAGTTCAAGAAAATATAATTCTGTATTGGACATAGGAGAAAATGGAGAAATATTGATGCCTTGTAACACAAAGTCTTTGCTTTAGCTTCTACAGACTCTTAACTTCATTTTTCTAAAATCCTGGACTCATAAGACTTGATATGGATGCTGATTATAACTTTCTTTAGGAATGGTACTAATTTTCCTTTAAAAGATTGAGTTTTTGACAATAGCAGATATATCTTCATAGCTTTGCTCCCTGGTACCAAGAGAAGAAAATAATGGGCTGCTTGTAGCGAAAATTGCCCATCTTTCTTATTGTCTTCAACTTGAAAATATAATTGCAACAACCAAAATGAAAATGGAGCCAAATCAGGTTTTGTGTGGAAAGACCACAAGCTGTTTCAGAAGTTACCCCACAAAACATTGATTACTGGCCCTGAACTGTGATGACATAACCAGCAGTATGAGTACTTGTGGTGGGTTGACCCTGGCTAGATGCCAGGTGCCCACC
>NW_010561399.1:0-8900 GCF_000687285.1 Phaethon lepturus | reverse complement strand
GGGGGAGAGGAAATATAATGAAAGGCTCATGGATCAAGATAAGGACAGGGAGATCATTCAGCAATTACCATCACGGGCAAAACAGACTTGACTTGGGGAAAATTAATTTAATTTATTACCAATCAAATCAGAGTAGGATAATGAGAAAATAAAACCTAAATGTTAAAACACCTTCCCCCCATCCCTCCCTTCTTCCTGTGCTCAACTTCACTCCCTGTTTCTCTACCAGCAGCACAGGGGGATGGGGAATGGGGGTTGCAGTCAATTCATCACACATTGTTTCTGCTGCTCCTTCCTCCTCAGGGGGAGGACTCCTCACACTCTTCCCCTGCTCCAGCGTGGCGTCCCTTCCATGAGAGACAGTTCTCCATGAACTTCTCCAACATGAATCCTCCACGGACTGCAGGGGGACAACCTGCTTCACCATGGTCTTCACCACGGGAATCTCTGCTCCAGCATCTGGAAGACCTCCTCTCCCCCCTTCACTGACCTTGTGTCTGCAAAGTTGTTTCTCTCACATATTCTCACTCCTCTCTCCCGGCTGCTGTTGCGCAGTTTTTTTTCCCCCCTTCTTAAATATGTTATCCCAGAGGCACTACCACTGTCACTGATTGGCTCGGCCTTGGCCAGCAGCAGGTCTGTCTTGGAGCTGGATGGCATTGACTCTATTGGACATAGGGGAAGCTTCTAGTTGCTTCTCACAGAAGCCACCCCTGTACCCCACCCCCCACTACCAAAACCTTGCCACGCAAACCCAGTACAACGCTCCTCATTATTTTCTGAGCAAAGTAAAACGTGCTGGTGTAATCTACTGATGAAGATGGTTTAAACTAACCTTTGAGCTGAAATGTACTGGAGCGTATAGAATTAACTGCTTTATCTTGCTCAAGTGAGTGTGTGTGGGGGGAATGACAGTAGAAATATCTGCAGCTTGGTAACTTTATATACTGCTACAGCTGTTAAGCAAGAAGATATCTGATTCCCCTTGGATCCATTTATATCTGAGATTTGAAAAAGTAAAGCACGCACTTTGTGGGATATGCCACAGAGTTGGGATATGCCATGTTCAAGCATTATAATTTTGCATTCTTCAAATATTTTGTTAATCTGGCTGTGATATGTTGATCTGTATAAAATAAAATCACTTATACGAATATAGGATCTCTGGTCCTATTTTGGATCATTCATAGTAATTTTCTTATTTAATTCTAAAAGGAATATTACTACTTTAAGTATGCTTTAATTCCTTCATATATTTTAATGATAATTCATGTAATTTCACCTGAAATACTTCAGATATTTTTATTTTCTTGCTGTGCACTCTGTGTTTACTATGATGTTTTTACTACAGATGATTTCTGAAATTTAATCAGTCTCCTCTTTGGGTCACTTATATTAGTACAACATAGAAATATTTATATTTGAATTTGATTATTTTCATGTTGTCATAGAAGTATCCAAATGTAAATAGTTGTGGAACAAGACTGTGCCCTACATCTTTGAACTGTATGAGCAATATTGCTTCTTAAGCAGACAGTGACAAGGTTTTGCAACATGCTGAGCTGGAGCGATGGCCGCTTTGGTGACCTGAACGTAAAATAATGCACAGCAGAGATTTGCAGCACTACTACATGAAATTCAGTCTCTTATTTTCACTCTGCACTTCTTTGGCTCTGTCAGAGTCACTTCAATTGCTTGAGCCAGGAAAACAGTCCTCCAATTAAGCTCTGCTCAGCTTGTGAATGCATGAGTACAGTTAGGAAGTCTGTTAGATTGAGGGTCTGCAGAGATGATATTGGGGGGAGGGGAGAGGATTCACCAGTGACTAGAAACTGTAGCTGCAATGTCATGCTCTCCCTCCCTCTTACAACTTTTCAAAGTGAAATAGTGAACAGAGAGGAGGAAACGGGGCCTCTCATGCCCTTAGACCAGAATGGCTTCAAGTCTACGAGCTCACTGACACACTGCTCTGAAATTGGTTTGAGTTGTGCAATGTGCAGCACCTGGGTTAATCTGCAAGGAGGCAAACATATCAAATGGGCGGGTTTCCCCATAACTCAAATGTAATGTAGTTTCAAACAAAATTTTTTTACTTAGATCTTAGCTGATGGAGATAAGTGCTGTTCCTGTGACCTGCTCTTCTTTGTTTCATGGACAGAATGCTCTTAAGGCTTTGTCAGGTAGTTCAGTGGATGTTTGCCTTTGTTCAAGAAATCATGGAAAAATTACTTTTATTTCGGGGAAATATGTTCTGATCAATTATAAAACTGCAACTGCGGGCTAGTTCCTAGATACTGTTAAACACCATATATGAAACAATGCTGTACTGTATGTCTTAAGGATAGTATGCATACCAATGCATGCAGCAAAGGATTAAACTCACATGCAAGTAAATTTCTCCCATAAAAAAAAATCTTGTGTTATATTGTATATGACCTGTAGCCCAAGACACTTTTATGAACTGCTTATCTACTGCCATCCCAACCCTACTCTCCTGCCTGGTACCAGCACTCATTATAAATCATCAGTGTTTCTCTCTCTTAATCTCTTCATGCTCTAGTTGCATTCTATTTTTTTAGTCCTTAAATTAATATTAAGAAAAAGATTTTTTAAAAAAGTGGGGTTTTGCTGGTTTTTCCCTTTAGTTTATGCTTCATGTGAGTGATTACCTTGATTTTAAGGATAGTCAGGGTAAGAGAACTGCTGCAATAATCATCTGTCTGGACTTACTAAATGACTGAGAGGGTGTCTGTCTGGGTGATCTGCATTTAAATTGTATCATCTTATCCTCATTATCTTTTTGTGTGACTGGGGATTTTTATGAAGGATTCCTTTAGTATAAATCACAATGTATGATTTCTGATACCTCATTTTTGTCTGTATGGCTTAAACCAGAAATATATTTAATTTGGTCCTTGGAGTCCTCTTGGATCATTCTTTTTTGTGCCTTTATGAATTAAATCCCTTCCCCCCCCTTTGTTTTTTTTCCATGCCTGGATTATTTGTCCACTGGAAAGAGCTGATGTCTGAAACTTACAGGGAATGTGTGTTCCCCAGACTTTCAGAGTGTATTTGTGTTAACATATTAATGTGTTTTTTCCTCATATAATCTAATGATGGTGGCATTTTTAATCAATTTTAAATGACCATTCTGCAGTAGCCTGTGAAATTTGAAAAACACTCCAAAAGGAGCTGTCTGGCTAGGTCTGAGATATTCATTAACAAACATCCATAAATTCATAAATGCAGACTGGCTTCCATGTTTACCATTTTTCTTTCATAATGACAACGAGACATGACAGATAGTCCCAGGGGATTACTGCACTTCTTGCCTGGTTTATGTCACCCTGCCTTTAGACCTGCGTCTTGCAGAGCAACCAAGGGACTCGCTGATCTCCTGCAAATGTGCTACCTGTCACGTCTTACTGTCTTAAAAAAAACCCACCTGATTATGGAAATGGAGAAATATTTGTGCATAAGGATTTAAACTCTTCTGAAAAAGATTGTCTCTGCTTCTGTAATAGATCCAAAATTGAGATATGGTTTAAATTAAGAACATAGGAAAAACATTTCAGTTTTACTTTTAAAGATTTTGTTTCTGAATCAGTGTTCCTTTATTTTGGTGTTGGGGAAAAAAAACAAATAGTGACTTTCAAATAGATTGAGGTCTTCCACTCTACTGGAAGTCTTCTCATTACATGTTTGATACTTGATTTCTACTTAGAATTAAAATCCTGCTGTTCGATTTGTAATTTTTCAAGGTGCAGTGAAAATCCAGTTCTAGATGACTTCAAATTTAACTGTTTGCTGTAGAATTTGGTCAGAATTCTGTATCTTGGTAAATACAATGGCTTTTCTGGCCTTTATGTTAACATGCTTTTGTAAATTTATTATGATTATTAAGTAAATGCTGGTTTTGTGTTATAAATCCTTTGGACTGATCTGGACATCCCCAGGTATTTCTGAGTTGGCTGCTATGTTCTAGATTCTGGACTTAATTTTAAATTGGTGTTTGGATCGGCTTAACTGTGCCGCTTAAAGTCTAATTGCAATTTTTGGACTAAAAGAGCAAGAAAATTTTTTCCCCGAAGATTTGGATATGTTCATCATTCATCCTTAAAACTGTTAAGCTTGCAAACAATTTGAACTCGATTACTCTTCTGCAGAGTAATCTCTTTGTCCTTTGTCCTACTCCAAACAAAATTAATGGCAAAAATGCTTTTGAATTTTTCTGGGAACAGAATTGGGCTCTTACAACCTTGTTCAATGTGCTCGTCTTTCCAAAATTTTCTCTGAATTGTTTTGGCCAATGTATTTGCACTGATGCTTTGGCCTTTGGTCCAAATGGCCAATTAGTCCACCAATATGGTCCTACCAGCAAAGAGCAGGTTTAGCTGCCTACACATGAGGGTCTCAGCCATGCTGGGAGCCCCCCATGTGGCAGCACGGATACTCAGGAGGTGCAGCTGGAGGCTTCCCATGCTAGAAGGGGATCAAGATTTCTTGTGTACAAAGCTAGCTTCAGCTTGATCGGTGACTTGATGAACTCTCATTACTTGCCTGTCTTGGAAAGAATGCACATCTTTCTTACTTCAACATACTGAGATGTGTCAAGTTTCTTGCTTTGAGAATCATGAAATTGTGAGTCCTTGCACATTAATCATTCCTAATCCATTTGATCTCAGTGCCACTCACTGTCTCAACACCACAGTCTTGCGTGCTCTCTGTAGCTCTTATTGGGCTGAATGTGGTTGGTTGGGCAATGTAATTTCCTTGTCGACCGCATTGGTGTGTGAAGCTGTGATACCCATGCAGTTGGGGGAGGTGTGTGTGACCCCCGGGGTCCTGTGTTTGGGGACCCTGCTGGGGCGCGGTGCCCCGTGCCAAGCCCCGAGTGCCCATCACATCCCTCCATGCCTTGTGATTGGTTGGGTCCACCAGGCACATACCTTCTCACAGGGGCCTGTCTGTCACTGACTCCTGTCAGTCAAGGGGCGTTTGCAAACTCTGTGTGTTCCTTCCACAAGTACCTGGTATATATATTTTATTTTTTTTATTTCCTCAAATATTAAATGCTGAACCACTTAAATAGAAGTAAAAACTTCAAACCTTATCACTGGAACAAGAAGCAGTAATTTGGACTAGTTTCTGAATATTTACATTTATTAGTAATTCAGTAATTAGTAAGTAATTAGTAATTAGTAAGATGACACACACTAGTCATCTTGGTTTGACACCTCACAAATTTCAGCTACAGTTTTTAAGGGAAGACAACCTTTGTCTGGAAAAGTGACATTGTGAGCCATTCCAGCCCCAGCTTTAATTATATGAAGCTGATTTTGAAGACAAGAAGATGTAATTGCAGAAAGACACAAAATATCTCCATAGTTACCAATTTCATAAAGTACTTGAAAATGGTGAGAAGGAGCATAGTGCCAATCTCTAAAAATAAATAGTTTCTAAAGTCATAATCATTATAAAACAGAGGTACTTGTGAAGACATTATTACATGTTAAGGGTAGTCTGTCACGTGTAGTACATATGTGATGAAAAAATAAGTCAGGGTGAGCTGACTGTGTGATGAATTTTATTTCTCTTCTGTCATTTTAATGGATATAAAAGGACCAATTGTGAAAACTAGTAAGGAATGGATAACCTTTTGTAAAATTTAATTTAACTCTGAAAACATTTTTTTCAAAAAAATCCTATTTTTTTAAAACATGGGCCTGCTTAGACTTTGAAAACAAAGCAAAAGAATCCCCTTCATCAATCTCTCATTTTGACCACCCCATCAGTTCTTATTTTACTTTTTCTATCTTTTTTTTTAACTTTAGATTCTGTTGTTGGCTATATTGGAAAACTAGTAAAATACTATCATTCTCCAGGTAATGTTCTTAACTTCTTGGCATATGTTCCTTCTTTCAAACCCCTCAGGACAATCCACAGCTCCACAAAAACATGAGTAAAATGCATAAAAGATTTCCCTTGGAGAATCAAAATATTTTCCAGCTGTTTGGATAGTCTGTCTAAATCCTGACCAGACATCTCATCTCCCAGTATTGTTTTGTTTTGTTTTTTTCTTTTTTACTTTGATTTGTTCAATGTTATAATTTCTAAACTGAGCCAATAATGTGATTCTCTTTTTGTTTTCTTTACAATACTTACATTGGACAATAAAATGATCTGTTATCCAAAGAAGATTGCATTGTTTTCAACTATTTCTATTCACTAGTGCAAAACTTCTTACCCATGTCAACAAACCCCCTTTTTAAAATCCTCCATAGGCAGTTTCATATATTATTTATGGATTAAAATGTCTCCCAACCATATTCCTAAATGGACTTCTACTTGTTTTGATTGGTTTCAGATAGGCACACAGCAATTATGGAGGCCATATAAAACTCTTGATAGATGTTCGATTTTAAATATAGTTCTGGCAACTGGGTAAGTTATTTCTTAAAAAAAAAAAAAAAAAAAGCATGTGATCATTCCAGTTAATTCCTTGTGTATTTTGTCTGGCAAGGTATTATAAATCTAGTTGTTACAGCTTCAAACATTGGCAAGTTACTTATTAAGCAGCCTAAGGTGGGAATTTGGCCTTGAAAGTTTTCCACTGCAATTGGCAAGAATAAGCTTATCCCCCAGCCTATCTACACAGGACCGTTTATTTTCTTCTAACCTTTAATAAACCTTCATTGACTATGGAGAAAGATAATTATGTTAAGAGAATCCAGGGTTGGACCAGTTAATATCCATGAACAATACAATCTCTCCTGCTCTACTTTTCATTTGTTGTCTGCAAGGGGAAGAAAGCAAAGGAGGTTATAACCATACTAACACTATGTCCCAAATACCATAATATATTAGATCATACTTTTAAAATAAAGTGATCTTTAAACATGATAACCAGTGATCAGGAAAGTGTTTGTCACTTGTGTTCCCCAGGTGTCTCTCAGTGGAGGTGCCAATAGTGTGTTTTTGTGCTCAATGAAGGAAGTAAGCAAGCTGTTGGTTTCTCCTGAATCATAGAATCATAGAATAGTTTGGGTTGGAAGGGACCTTTAGAGGTCATCTAGTCCAACCCCCCTGCAATGAGCAGGGTAGATTTAGACTAGACATAAGGAAGAAATTTTTCACAATGAGGGTGGTGAAACACTTGCACAGGTTGCCCAGAGAGGTGGTAGATGCCCCATCCCTGGAAACATTCAAGGTCAGGTTGGAGGGGGCTCTGAACAACCTGACCTAGTTGTAGATGTCCCTGCTCACTGCAGGGGGGTTGGACTAAATGACCTTTAAAGGTCCCTTCCCACCCAAAGATCCTATGATTCTATGATTCTATGATGCGTTTCTTGTGACACATAAAATACCTGCATTCTCGTGTTTTTGCTGTGTGTTCCTCAGTTCTATGGAGTGTATGTGTGAAGCATGTTCTGAAAGAAATTGCTGATAGAACTAAAGGCACTTCCCATGAGGAGCAGGAAAGAATGAAGCTATGACCACAGGGTCAAAACTTCACCAATACTGCTGGTCTTAATCTAGCTCTTATTAATCAGTGATTCCCTCCCCTCCTCTTGGGAGGATGGTGATGCTAAGAATCAATATAGTTCTCTTTTTGTTTGTTTGTGTGGTGTTTTTTTTCTTTTTTTCCCCTCTTCAAACTTCAGATTGTAACTACTGGATAGTTCCTTATCTTTGTTTCCATGCTTTGGAGTTCTTTATCACTACAGAAGAGTCTTGAGCTTGCGTATGTTTATGTAGGCGCATCCTCTTGGCTAATGTCTATAATCTTTACTAATAGCAACTGACTGATTTTTTAGGATGAAAAAGCAATAAATATGTTTCTAGTACAAACCTCTTTTAATTCTTATGAGCTAGAAGGAAATGGATTAAACCTTAAACAATATTAAATATCTCTCAGATTATTAATGATTAAAATCAACGGCAATCTATATTTTACCAGTCTTAACGTAATACTTTCATGTGTCAACTATTTTGTTGATGAGACTTTTTGATAGATTAGCTGGACAACTAGTGAACCTTGCCTAAACATGTCACTGTGTACTCTAAGAACTGTGTGTCTACAGCTTCTGGTTTAATTGTAGCTGTAAACATGCTACTGGCAGACATCTTTTCAATTAGGACCTACTACATGCTATTTCTTCTTCCATCTTGACCACCATATTAGGATATGGTGGTCAAGAAACTTGAGCTGCTTTGGTTTTGGATAAAGTTGAAAACGTCCCACAAATTATTATGTTGAAACAGTCCTTTGTTTAAAAAAGAAAAAAAAATTATTGAAACTGAAATATGTTGTAGGAACCTGTCAGTTTTAATGGTACAACTATGAAAAAGTTCAATATTTTATTTTATATTGAAAAGATTGTTCTAATGTTCTCTGCAGTAAGATAATATTGAAGATGAAACAAAGGTATTCAAATAATAGTTGAAATGCTTTATATTGAAACCTAAAAACCTAAAGCTATCAATATTAAGAGAGTCTCTTTTCCTCCCTATGGGCCTGTGTCTCAGCTGTGGAGAAACTGCCAGACATCATAGCCGAGAAACTGTCCCGGGAGTTCCAGCGATTCAAAGAGGATATGTTCTACTCCCCACCTGTACGGACCAGTATCTCAGCTATTATGAGTAAGCGTCCCTCTGCTTCTGCTCAAGAGAGAGGATATAGAAGGTATATACCATGGGCCACCCTGCGGTTTTACCTGCGTGACCATGGAGTCTCCCTCGACATTAGAGGCGCAGGTACGTGAGTTGCAAGGAAAAACAATCAGACAAGGGGGTTCTTTCAGGAAAACTGCTGCTCCAGTTTCCAGCGAGCAGTTTGCCAGACAGAGCAGAAGGGCTGATCTTATCTCTGATTTTAATGAAGGGACTCCTAATTCATA
>NW_010561398.1:16605-18198 GCF_000687285.1 Phaethon lepturus | reverse complement strand
ATGGCATGTCTCCAGCGGTGGTGTTTCATGTGGCATATCTAGTCCCGTGCACCATCTCTCTCATCCTCAGAAGACCACACCAAAGGTCTGATGCAGATGCCTGATATCAAATTGAAAAGTTCTCTGCAAGTGAGGTGCGATGGCTGGGGATCCCGCTCCCTGCAGCCGTGTGCAAATATGCAGAAACTCAGCAGAGACGTCTAGGGAAAGCCAAAGTCTCTGCATCAAAATCTCTCCTGGTTATGCTTTTCTCTGGACAAAATTGAGGCTGTTACAAGAAGCAGTGGTCCATGCAGTTTGATTGACAGCTCATGATTTTTGTCCAAATATATGCAAGATCCCATATTTTCCTGAAACGTTTTTCGATCAGCCACAGAAGTTTTCTTTCTCATCTGAAGGCAAAAATTACTTAAAATTCAAACTAGAGTGAATGAATTTAAACTGGTGGCTTGCAATTACCGGCAGATAATAAGTGAAATTACTTTGCATTGTGTTAGCTAATTTGCTGAATCTTACAGTCATTTCTCCTGCTCAAATGGTAGGTATTTTACTTACTAGATTTATTGCTAACTGAAACTCTCCACAGCAGTGAAATTACTTAGGATTTCTTTAGTATAAATTATTATGAATCTTTGCAATTGATTGCACAATGAATAGCTCTTTTTATCACTCCAGAGAAATGTAGGGATGGGATTTCATGCCGTTAATTTTTATGGGAGTTCAATGTCAGGGCTCCTCAGGGAGCTTTGAAAATCACAGCCCTTAATTTTTAATTTTCATCCCTTATAAACAATGCTATTTATTTGGGTGTGCCTGTGAGCTGAGGGCCAGTCAAACATGAGTTCGTTGTAGGCCCTGCCAAGCGCTGAATCCTTCTGAGTTTATTATTTTAATCTGTAGTTACAGGGGAAGAGCTGAGCCCTGATGCACAACCCGATCCTGTGCTGTCCGCCCTTGGTCCTTCACCCTGCTTGGCTCCATTTGATGCCTTTGGCCAAGGACCCATGCCTGGACCTGTATAAGGGTTCAGAGATGTGACAGGTAAGAGCCAAAAGGGTAGTTTTGGGAGGGGAATTTGATCCTGTTAGGCCAAGTCTGGGCACCTACAGCACCTGCAGGGGCTTGGAGGAGCCAGGCTGTGTTTGGAGGAGTCTGTGGCCATGGTGGTCCCTGGAAGTGTCCAAGCTCACAAGCAGACGCTGCACTGGGCTGATCCCCAGGACTCGGGAGCGGCTAAGAAAATCAGTGGGGAAACATCTCTCTGGCTGTCCCAGAGAGGGGGTAGGAGGCAGGAGGAGTTGGGGAAAGTCTTCCTGCAGCGTTTGGTCCTGTGGAGATCATGCAGATTTAGTCTTTGTCATCTGCAGCCAAGATCAGAGCTGGCACCCCATGCCTGAAAAATGCCTGCAGCTTTGGAAGTGGGAACCCATACCATGATCTTCACCTTTCTCAAGAGAAATTACATGAAATCCCATGTTTTGCCCCAGGGGACAGGCGTCCGCCCAGAAGTGTCTCGAGCGGCTCCCACTGCAATGACCTTATTGCCCTGACTCACATCCTCCTGGCCCGGCTTCTCCTCTCACTCCCTGCCTG
>NW_010561398.1:6098-16574 GCF_000687285.1 Phaethon lepturus | reverse complement strand
TTACCCCGCTGCTGACGGGGTGGGGGAGGGCCTGCGGCTGCCAGCACCTCCCTCTGCAGTCCTGGGTGATAGACCCATTACACAGCCTGGCACCACCTTTGCCACGCTGCTGCCCATCAGCTGAGGAGCAAATCTGCCCCATGCTGTTGCTTGTAGCCAACCCCGCAGCTCTCCACCTCTGCAGGAGCTCTGTGGCTCTGGGCAAACACAGAGGTGTTTGTACCCAACTGAGTAGTGGCCATGGGTTACATTCAATTGAAAAGATTGTGAAGGTCACAAAAAGGCTGGGTAAAAACCAGAATCACCCCATGTCCATCAAAAGCAAAGCCCAGGGATGTGAATTGTCTCCTCTCCCTTGTCTGCAGCCTGTGGGTCACCACTCCATCTGCTGTGCCAAGTGGACAATTTGCAGTACCCCTGGTTTGGGTGCGGAGGGGGTTAATGGAGTTCCTCATCCCACTCAGCGAGACCTTCATGATGGGGAGGAACTGGGGACTTGCAAGGAGGGACTGGAAACTCCCAGCACCTGAGGCTGGGAGGCAGTGGGATGTGGGGACATGGTCCTTGGCTGGTCCTTCTGCCCTCCAGCAAGGGGCATGTTGTTCTGGGATGTTGGATGGTGATGAGGGACTGGGACTTTGGAGGACTCTCTGGCTTTCTTGCAACTATGGGGAATGGGGGAAAGAGCTTGCAAATGAGGGGATGTGCTTGCCCCAAGAGAGGAAGCTCACTTGACTTGGAGGCAGCGTCCTCGTTGATCCTGGTGGCTCGTCAGTTGATGGTGGTCCATTAGCTCATACCTGGCTGTGGCATGCAACACTGAGGTCTGCTAGGCTGGGCTGATGAGGTCCAGGACCCAAGGGAGGCTTTAAGGACGGGACAGCCCTGAGCGTCTTCCATCACCGTGCACGCCTCCACGCGCGGTAGTTTCAGGTGGGAGACTCTTCAGTGACCCCTTACTGCCAGGTGAGCCCTTGTTTGCGCAGTTGCCCGGCGGATGAGATGTATTTATAGCTGTTGTTAAATCACAGCCCTGCAGCTGAGGGACTGGGCTGCTTCCAAGGACTGCTCATGCTGATCTGGCGGGGGATGGAGGCAGGTTACATATTTACACATTAGTTTAAAATGTGGATTTTTTCCCCCGGGGGCCCAGAATGGCTCATAGGCAGCTGCTCCAGCCATCAGCTCAGCTCGTATTTATTTGTGTTTTTCAAACATTTAGTCAGTATTTACACAATAGACGCAATATTAGTAATATCTGCAATAATTTATATGATACCAAATGGGATTTCTCACGGCCAATGGGCTGCCTGGGGACTTGGCCCCTGCTCCCTGTTAAAAGCTCGAAAAAGTACAAATTAACAAGCCATAAAATAACATCTTCATAAAAGAACAGGGGAAAAAAGGCCAGATCCTGGGAGGTGCTGAGTGATCGTGACAGCCCTGAGGGCCACCGGGGATGGAGGGTGCTCAACACCTGTGCAAATCAGGGCTCGGCTGTCCTGCACGGAGGAGGAAGGGCCGGTCTTAGGTGGCTCTCCCAGCGTGGACATTCCGCCGTGCCGCGGTGGGAGCTGGCGGGAACCTGTGGCTGGGTGCCGGTGGCAGCAGGGGAATCCCTTCGCCCTCCAGGCAGTGGCTGGGGACCACAGGCCACCAGGGTGGAAAGCTCCCGGCTTCGCCATCTCCCGCTTCCGCAGGTGCTCGCGGTGAGGAGGTGAGAGGAGGCAGCAGCCAAGCTCTGGGGCAGGGACGGACGGAACGGGGGCACATGCCGGCAGGAGGGAAACCAGCGCACACCCGTCATCTGAACCCTGCTTCCACCCTGGTCCTCTGGGCACGGCGCTGCTGCAGGGACCAGCAAAGTGACCACCGCACCTCAGGAGCGCATTTCCCTGCGAGGTGGACTAAAATGAGAACGTACGGGGAACACCTTAATGTAGGCCAATGTTTTTCCATCTTCCTCCTGAAAAGCAAGGAAGGGAAGCATTGCAGGTAGGAGGCTGGGGTTTGGGCTTGCTTTCAGTTTATTCATGAACTTTTGGGTCTTCCATGAGCAAAAGCTATTTTGTAAAACGCTGATATTGTGCCTCAACTTACCACCAGACCCCCTTTTTATAGGGTGTTCCTCGGGTTTGTTCACCCCAGGAAACGTTGTCTCCCCACTCCCTTCTCTAGCGGGCGTTTCCCTCTTCCAGGTGCCCCTTCACCGAGCATCCCTCCCTGCACCTCCGGCAGCTGCGTGGCACCGTGATCCAAGGGGCTCTACGCAAGCAGCTCTTGCAGGCTCCCATGTCTTCATCCAACGCTGCAAAGCCCTGATGGATCTCTTGCTTCATTGGAGCCCCCGCAAAGTCCCCAACCCATGCTAGCTGCAGATCAGGGTGTGAATACAGGGGGAATAAGGGCACCCGGTGCCCCCAGCACCTCGCGCCCTGCAGCCAGCGACGTTAAACCGAAGGTCACTTCCCTCTGCTGAAATGCCCCCTGAGCCAGCCTTAGCACCCCGGGGACAGCTCAGCCCTGGTCCTTTCGCGTCCCGAGCGCTGCAGCCCCCGCAGCGATCGCACACCGCGGCTCAGGGGCTGGCGGGGGGCTCTGCGGGGGGTTAGAGAAATAAGCCTTTGAAATAAGCATCCACCCTGCTTTCTTTTCCCTCTGCGTCTCCCCTCCCACCCTCTCCCGATGCCAGGGAACATCACCATTTCAGCCATCCTGGCCATCACGGCCCACCCTGCGGTCGTCACCCCATGCTGGTGCGGGGGGTTGTCCTCCTCCTCCATCTCCTGCTCTTGCCCTTCGGCCGGGGCGTGAACCGCCCGGCAGTGGCAGTGGCACAGGTCAGGGCGACAGTGGCCCGAGTTGGTGGCATGTGAGGTTGGTGGCACAAGTCTGGGGATGCAGGGTGGGGTCTGGCAGCGTAACGTAACCGCAGGGCACGTGGTCCAGGGGGGCTGGGGGCGTAAGGCGGCGTGTGTTGTATTTCAAGCAGCTCCACACTGTCTCTGCCTCTGCAGCCACTTGCCATATTCAAACCAGATGCAATATCCGCTTGTCAGCAGCGTAGCATGCATGGGGGGATTTCATTCATATGTTTTGGACCTATCCCAAGCCAAACAAATGATGGAAAGGCGCAATTAACCCAATCTCAAATCTAATCCGCTCTGAGTGCCTCTCTGTCCTGGGCTGTGCCTGCTCCACATGGTGGTGACTTGCCTCCACATACATGAGGAGACGTCGGACACTTGGCCAATAAAGCGAATGGCAGAAGTTGGAACCAGGGGACTGGTGATGGTGCTGCTGCTGGGGTAGCCTGAGCCTGAAGTGTGTGTGGCAGCAGTCTTGCACCAGCATGTGGATGGGGAAAGTATGACACAAAGCTGAGATCATGAGTGGGAAGGGACCAAGTCACACATACCACCATCTCCAAGACCATGGTGATGGCTGTGGGACACGAAAGTAGGGACAGAGAGGTGATCTACAGAGATCAGGAGGTCCGAGGTCTTTGGTGAGCTATGGCAGGTCCAAGGTTATCACAAGAGGCTCTGGATGGTCTCGTGTGGGCTCCCCTGCCCCGTTCACCAGGTCTGTTGCCATGGCCAAAGCAGAGGAAAAACGTGCCTGTTTCCACCATCCACTCTGCTTTGTTCAGGGCTGACTCCACAGAGCTGTTAGATGTCCCCAAGACTAAGCTGTCCTCTGGCCTGGTCACACCAGTTCCCCTTTTCATGTCCCTCTTGCTGTGAGCCACTTGGGTCTTCTGCCAGCCCCCCGCAGGAGCACCCTTCCAAAAAGGGCTTTTGGCAGACCCGCAGGCTTTACTTTCTCTTCAGTGTGGTGTCCTCCCTGCAGGAGAGAGAAAAGGCTTTTGTACGCCTCTTCCATGGCCCTCCTGACAAGTGATGTCTTCTAAATGCAAAATCCCCAGTTTTCCAGCTTTCTATCTCTTTGTTTAGGATTATCTGAGAGGATGTTGGGCTCTGAGTCCGAGTCCATCTGACCCTCGTGAGTTATCCTGGGCCTTCTTGGGAGAGCATCACTCTGGAAAGGTATGAAGAAGCTGGCTGTGGTGCTGCACAGGGAAACCAGTGGAAATATTCCTGGGGGCACCACTGGCCTCCCTGCAACTTCAGAAGTTCTTTCTCCTGCTTGGGTGGACTCCAGGCCTTGGGGAAATGCTGTCTCTGCTCAGGTCCCAGGGAAGGTGTCTGGATTTTGGATTTGCAGGTGGAGAGGGGGATTTGGCATTCTGCTGGGTTGGGCTTGCCAGCTCAGAAATAGCTCAAATCTTGCAGCACAGAGTTTCCAAGTTGCTGTCAGAGCTCAGGGAGCCTCTTGACCTGATGCATGGCTGCCCTATGTGACAGAGACCCTTCAGCCATGCCCTGGGTCATGGGAGTGGCCTTTCTCATCCAGCCCTGCTCATGATAGGAAAGCACATCGTGGTGAACATGAGATAGGAGGGATGATAGGAAAGCACATCACTGGGAAAGGGACCCAGGAAGCTCACCTATCTGTCACCCACCCTGACTCCATCTTCACCTACTGCTTGCCTGCTGCAAGGCCAGGCATGCACCTATCCCACCCCCCCTGCCTACACCTGCAATGACAAATCTCCATCATTTCCTGCAGGCCATCTTCAGCCTGCTCCATCCCATGTGTCCCTGTTCTCCTGCCTCCCTTGCCCAGCACAGGTTGCCCTTGCTCCAATACCCCACCTCTGCTGCTGCCGCTGCCCTGCTTGCTCTTTCTCCCATCTGCAAGGGGTGGCTCTGCTCTGCAGGTGTGAGCTCTGCTCTCCTCTCCCAGCTTCTTGCAATGCTGACAGCTCCGAGGAAGACCAGGACGGTTCCTTCAGCTCATGTCCGCCTTGCTCTCTGCCAGGGCCTGCCTGTCAACTTAGCAAGCTGTTTGGGCTGGATTTCTCTCTCTGGGTCTCTTTGTAGCTCATTGCATCTGTCTGGATGCCTGGTGACCAAAGAGGCATTTTGGCCCCGTTATGGCATCCAGCGAGGCCACATGGCTCTCTGAATGTCCTATGGTTATTTTCCTGGGTTAATGATGCTGCTCCAGCACAGACGCTCTTTGCCTGAGCTGTCCCATGCAGGGATGGCTTGAGCTGGTGCTAGGGACACATCTGGCCCTGGTCACAAGCCCCAGCAATGTTAAAGATATTGCTTTATCCCTGAGGGCTGGCCAGTCCAAATGCAGATCAGAAATGTGGGGGACTAGCTGCAAGCCCCTCCATTACCCTGCCCTTAGAGCTTCTCCCTGGGTAGAGGCTGGGCTCTAGCAGGCATCAACCTTCACGGGACCTCCAGCAAAGACTGGGTGATGAGCTATAGACATGTAGCACCTTCTCTTCTCATCTAGGCCCCTAACGCTTAGAGCTGCTCTCCAGGAGCCTCCATGGGTCCTGAACCCCCTGAGGTGAAGCCTCATGCAGGAATGAATGTTCAGAAATACACTGCCCAAGCCTTCTCCTGGACCCACAGTGGGGACCAGTGCCAGGCAACCTTCCTGTGCTGACTGTGGATTGTTATGGCAGAGTTGCAGAGCCCTGGGGGTTTGTCCAGACCAGGCTCACTGGTGGGGGTCGTAACTGGTATTTCATCCAAACTGCGTGAGTTTCTCTGATTCTCCCTCTTGCTGATGCTCTGAGCAATGGGAGCAGGAACGTAGTTGTACTTAGGGGTGGGATGTGCAGACAGACAGACAAATACTCCAGAGGAGAGGGAGGATGGAAAACAGCCTACACCTGGGAGTGGAAAGAGAAGTTGGATGTTTTCAGAAAGTGTTGTCTCTGATGTGAAAAGGCTCCTCAGGATGATGATGTGATCTCTCCTGATGTGGCTCCTCCTAGCATCTCCATAATGTATGAATGGAAACCTGTTTCTAAATGTGTGAAGGGACTACACCACCCTCACACACACACACACACAAAAAAAAAAAAAAAAAAAAAAAGTGCCATTATGTCATTTTCAGCCATTCAGCCATGCACATTTTGGATAAAATCATGCTTGTCCCTGTCTGTGTTGCCGTATTTGAAGATGCACGTGCACTTCAGCCTGGCCACACCTGGGGACAAAGTTGTATGCAAGCAAAGAGTGATGAAGTACTCAAAAGCCAAAGGCGAGGGAATCACCAGCTCTCAGTAACCGGGCGAGCCCAGAGCAGGACTAGCTTTGTTGCTCCATCCACTGTCGCTGCAGTATCTAGCTTGTGCTGTGTTCCTTGTCCCCCAGTCTGCCTTCCTCCTCATCTTCTTACTTCATCTCTGCTAGTCTGTTCCCGTAGCCTGGTTTCACAAGCTTGCATGGAGAATGCCAGACGGGGTGCATCCCAAGTAAGGTACAGTTAAGGACCCCTTGTGAGCCTGCCTCCCTGCCACTTGCACTTCGCTACACCAGCTCCCAGCCCACGGAGTGACTCTTCAGCCTGTGTCTGGTGCACGTGGCCACATCTGCCCGAACCTGTAGGCAGCTCAGCCAGGGGACTGGGTGGCACCCATCACTTCTTCCCTGCCGCCAAATCCGGGGAGCCATGTGGAGCCCAGCTGGGCCCTGCAGAGGGGATGCCACGGCATGGCACCCCACAAAGATCAGGGGGTCTGCTGGCTCAGGTGAGCAGGGCTCTGGCAAGGGGGAACCACAGTGCATCTTCCCTCTGCGAGGTGGAACGGGGTCCGTGTGGGGAGGCAGGCAAAGGCAGCAGGGAGTTTACAGCAAGGAAAGTGGCTCTAACATGGGCTTGCGAAGTGTTCATGGGTCAGGACCTGGCAAGTCACAAGTCTGGCTTTAAAACCAAAATTAAAGCAAAGCATACACTCTGCATGCTCCTTAGATGTCATCTGCAAGTGGCATGCTACAAGAAAGCACAAGGAAGTCTTTACAGATGGGGATGAAGAAGAAGAATGAAGCCTTTCTTTGCTGATCCGCTGACTCCAGCAGCTGGGTCTTGAAGGAAACAGTAAATCTTGCAAAGTGTGTGCCCAGAGCTGTCCAGGCCACAGTGTCCTTGGAAGCCTGGTCTCTTGCTGCACTGCTGGGCATTGCTTGGTCCGTCCACACTAGGGCTTCTGGGCATGGCCATGGCTGTTGGGTCCCTTCATGCACATAGGGCAGTGGTTGATGTTGGAGCTTCCTCTTGTGTTTGAGCTGGTGGGAAGGTACTGTGTGGGATTTCCATGCTAGGAAAGGTGTTGGGCACTGTGGGGCCTCGCTGCACATGGCGTGACACTTGCATGCGTGCATGAGGATGGGATGACTTCCACTATGGTGGGATTTGGAGTCCTTTGCCAGTGCTGGACCTCAGAAATCCCCTTCTGCCAGTGCAGCCAGAGGCCATCTCCATTGGAGACCATCTCAGCAGCCAGACAGGGACGTGGGGCCATCTTACTGTTGAACATCGTCTAGTGGGACGTCTGGGCCTCAGCATGGCTGACCACCTCCATCCCAGCTGCTCCACAGCCCAGACACTTGAGGCAACCATCTGGCCCTGTCCTTGGCCTCAGGAACCAAAACACTGGCAGATTGCTCCCTTCTCTTCTTCCCCATCCCCAGGCTGTCTTCCTGTGCCCTGGGCAGTTTTGGAAGAGCGTTTTGTAGCAGCGATCTGTTTACGAGCAAGGTAAACAGCTGGTGCAGTGGGGGTATGTGCAACGAAGGCTTTGCTTCATCATCCAGTGGGAAGAGCCAGCGAAAACGCAAGTTGGGATGTAGCCGTTTCGATGGGACAGTCCAGCTGGCAAGTTGTGCACATTTGTCCCTTCCAGGGGTTACAGATGTGTGCTGGACACTGTGGGAATGGGATTTTATAACAGTAATTAGTTTATTCCTGAGGTAAGCAGTATAAATAGGAGAAAAATTTGTTTCCTGTTCCAATGCAAATAACCAACTGGCAGCCAGTTGGATAAGGGCCATCGAATATCAAAAGCCGAACAGGGGACTGTGTCAGCTCTATATCCCCTTCTGGCTTATTTGCATGCTGGTTGGTAGAGGAATGTTTCTCTTTAGGTTACTAAATTTACTAGCTTACTGTATTTTTTTAGCTTGGGGCTGGTTATTTGAGTGGCCACTGGCCAACCGGCTGCCTACTATTTATTTGAATGGCTGGTGGCCAGCGTTTGTCACTGGTCCTCTGAGCATCCCAAACCCAATCGATGTTATTGACCCAGGAGGACGGGCTTCTTCTCAGCTGGGCTGACCCCGTGTCAGTGGCAGGGCTCTGCGTCACATCCCAACAGGCTTCTCCTCCACCAGCCACGAGCTTCGTGTTGCTTTTGCTCTTGGAACAACTGTGTGTTTTCTTTTTTTCCCTTCAGTGGCATAAGCCACAGCTAGAAAGAGCTCCTGCTGTTCTCTGCTGGGGGATGCTTTCTAATAACGCTTGGGCCTGTCTCTGCACCAGGATGTGAGGTCCTCCTCCTGCTCCAATAAACGTTGCATCTATCTTTTCCCCAGGCTTCCTTCACATCCCGTCCCAGACTTGCATGGGATCCCCACCCTCTGCACACTGTGGTTTGAGCTACAGCAGGACCCTGCCTGGCTTTGGGTGCTGTCTCTCTGGCCATGATGTCCGGATGGGACAAAGCTTCACTCCTTCTGTGGAGGAGAAGCAGCTGGTTGTTGTCCCATCAACATCCAACCAAACCAGAGGTCTGTTGTCTGGCTATTGATGTTGGATTAGTAGACTGGTGCTCCGCTCCCTCCTCATCAAGACCTGCAGCAAAGAAAGACTTTGTTTTCCTTCCTGTGCTAGAACCATGTGGCCATTTTTCTGGGACTTCTTGGCTGTCTTATAAGCCACTGGATTTTCTTCCTCCCACTGGTGCTTTCACATGAGAGGATGCAGCAAGATTTTGGGAAGCCTTGGCAATGACTGTTTCCTCAGGCCCCTGGCATCTCCCTCCATTTCCCCCTCCACTGCACCTCCTTGTCTGCTGTCCTACTTCCACCTACTATCCTGACAGCTTTCTTTATCAGCTCTGCAAGGACAAGCAACTTTTTGCAGTGGAACAAAACACCAGCCCACCTTCATCTTCCTCCCTCATAGTCACAGCCTTGTGTGTTTGGGGTGTCACTCTTCTCCATCCCTCTATGTCCCTGCTAAGTGTGTCCAGATGGAGCTCATTTAATGGTAGCAACTGGATGAACATCCCTGGCTTTTCATCTCGTTCATGTGGGATCACTATGTAGGACCAGCCACCTGCTTCATGCAGATCCTTGGCCCATGAGGGCAGCACCATAGGTCGTGCCCTTCCTGTGGCTGGTGACAAAGACATTTCATGGGAGCTTTCCCCCAGCCTGTGGCCAGGTCCATAAATTCCTCCTGTTTGCCTGGAGAAACTCCACCCATTACACGTAGGTCGCTCAGTGTTTCCCACCATGAAAGATTCAGCACTGAGTGCTTCACCACCCAGGCTGGTGTTTGGGGTTTGTTTTGCTAGAGAAAGTGGGAAATTTGGTAAAAATGATCTCTCAGAATAAGGCCAGGAGGAATGCACTGCATGACCCAGGTTAGGAAGAGGCTTGGTGCCTGTGGGTATGGAAAGTTTGGTGGAGGAACAGTCTGGTGTTGGGAAGCTCTTCTTCATCACCGTCTTGAGTATTTCCTATGCCTGGGCAAGGGCCATTTTTTCCATCTGTCTTGCCTTGGAGACAGATAGGATGTGCGAGATGTCCCAGTATGGACAGTGTTTCCTCGGGGACCTGGCAGGGGACAGGGCCGCTGCGGTTCAACACAAGTGGTTCTCCGTAGCCCAGAGGCACTGAGGTTGGTGCAGGGCACCGCACAGACACCAACAGTCCTTATTCACCAGGCTGAGCTTTCTGGGATCTTGAGAGGGCTTAACACCGATCCCATGGACTTGCATGAGGACCTTCATAAAATGTTCTTCACACACCTGTGGAAGAGGTGTGTATTCCTAAATGTAGCCTCCCTTTTCCTGCCTTGCACATGCACTGCAAGAGGCAGACGCTGTCATGATGGCTGATGGCTCCGAAGGTGCACAGGATGATGCCCGTGTCCCCAGGGTCCCTGCAGACACAGCAGGGAATCGCTCCAGTGACACCAAGATGCCAAAACACAGATTCAGGAGGGTATTTGGGTGTGTCGCGACATCTAAGCCCCCTTGTGGGGGGGCCCACATCTCCAGCTGTTCTGGAGTGAAATGAAAGGATGCCTTCATGCTAAAACAGTTCAGGAGCGGCTGTTTGAGTCAGTCCTAGAGGAGCCTTTCCTTGCAGCAACGGTAAATCCCAGACCTTGCAGGGTTGCAGTGTGGAGAGGGAGGAACCGTGGGCTCAAGCCCCATTCATGGCTCTGGTCAGCGAGGCTGCAGATCCCTGCCAGTGCAGCCCATAGCACAGCACCTTATTATTTCACTTGGTCTCTTGTTTCTATACACACTTCTGGTGCTGCGTGGTTCCGCATGGATTCCAGCTCCAGCATCTCCCAGCAGGTGCTGGTGAGTCG
>NW_010561398.1:5406-6067 GCF_000687285.1 Phaethon lepturus | reverse complement strand
GGCTGCCACGGAGGGGATCATGGCTGTGCCCGTCTCTTCTTGCCATCTCCACGCAACTGCCATGGCAGGTGAGTCCCCTGGCCCTGCTCTCCCAGCCCTCTCTAGGACAGGGGCTGGCATCACTCCCTTGTTCTGAGCTCAGCCTGGCTGGGTGCTGCTGGAGAGTCCTCTGGGGACTGGGAGGGAATTTTGTACCAGCCCATCTGGGATGGGAGGTGGAAACCCAGCCATGAGGTGCCTGCAGGGGCCGAGAGCATCCCTGGCATTGCGGGCTGAGCTGCAGGTCCCTGGAGAGCCCCAGGCCCATCTTGACCTTCCCAGGACCCCAGCTTTCCACGGCAGGTCAAAGGAAGGATGTCTGGGGCATGCTTACACCTCATGGAGGACCTGCTCTGAGGTGATGGTCACGGTCGCTGGGCCAACGCAGGGCTGTCTCTCATGGGGATGGGCTTTGGAGCCCCTCGGCCCCAGCGTCAGAGGTGGGCTGGGCTGGGCTGTTTCTTCGTGTCCAGCTGCTGCCACTGGCACGAGCTCAATGAAACGCCTCCTCGACGTCCTCCCATTGAGGAGAGCCCCCCGCCGAGCTGCCTGGTGAATGAGGAGCCGCCATCACCAGCCCAGCGGCTGCAGGAGCCGAGGAATCATCTGCTTACCCCCTATT
>NW_010561398.1:3965-5368 GCF_000687285.1 Phaethon lepturus | reverse complement strand
CCATCACCAGCCCAGCGGCTGCAGGAGACGAGATTTCATCTCCTCACCCGTAATTCCTCCAGCCGCGCTGCCAAATCCAGCCTCCATCCCGCCTGCTGCTGGCTGGCTCTCTGGTGCATTCACAGCCCGCCATGCAAACCCGCTTGGGATTGTTTTGAATTTAAAATCCTATTAGTCTTAAATTAATTGCCTTTTCTTGCGGAGCAGCGGGTTGGAACTGGCGGGCCTGGCTTGTAATTATTAACTGGGGAAAGGCTTGCACGGAGAAAAGCTGCTTCTCTCCTGCTGGGTTGTGCTCTATAGGCGCAGCCCTTCTGTCCTGCTTTTTTCTTTGGCTTTTATTAACCAGCTCATCCCCTTTTGCTGATCACCCTTTTATCTGGGAAGGGATGGGGAAGCTTTGAACCTTGGAATTAAATTCTCCTCAGAGCCACGACGAAGGGGCAAGTTTTGGTTCATTTCACTCTCGGGGAAAATGGGAAAAGCCCTAATGGGAACCGGTATGTGTTAGCGGGATGTCAAGGGGTTAATGCAGGGGGGAACGACCGCAGCTCCTGGGGAGATGACCCCCGTTCATGCCGGCTGTGCTGAGCCTCGGCGTAATGCAGCCCGGGCTGGCAGCCGGCGTCCCTGCTTGCTTCGTGTGGGAGAGCTTCCCCCGGCGCTGGGATCCTCTCCCTTTTTCTGGCGTAAGGATCCTCAGGTCAGGCACAAGCCAGGAGGAGCCTTGGGTTGTTACTGCAAACGGCTCGAGCACAAAGGCAGACGACACTGCTTGGTTTTTCTTTTAAGATGAAATTAGATTTTAGGAGATTTCTGACACCAAGACTTGGCGTCGGCACACCCGTGGGATCGAGATAAAGAGGGTTTGCAGACCTGGGCCAGAGCCACGTGAAGTCGTGAGTCTCCAGACCTGCTGTGCTGGGATGGTGGGATGGTGGCCAGCCCCAGGGAAGGGGTCAGGATGACTGGGGCACCTCTGCTGTGTCCCTGCTTGTGGTCTCACCTGCATGAGGGGCAGGGGCTGGTCCCAAAGTACCCATGGGTGCCAGGGACTGTGCTGGCTTCGGGAGGGTGCCGGGTGCGGAACCGGGGGCAGGAGTGGTGCTGGTCACGCTGACAGACTGCTTTGGCTTTTCCCTTTCCGGCTGGAGCAGAAGGCTGGCACTGCCGGCGTGGGACTGGTGCGCCTGCTGTGGGTGCGGGCACCCACCCCAGGCCACTCCTGCCCCTGGCCCAGGAGAAACCAGACCCTGACGGGATTTTGCCATTTCCCCAAGGACGCTGGGGGTGTCTTGGGGAACATCCTCACACTTTAAGCCCCAGTGACCAGCTGGCGCAGAGCAGTCCCGATTGCCCTCCATCCCCGTCCCCAGACGGGCAGCGCGGCGGGGGAGAGCGGG
>NW_010561398.1:0-3917 GCF_000687285.1 Phaethon lepturus | reverse complement strand
CTCCAGGATTTTTTGATTCCCAGAGACAAATCTCTCTTCAAGTCTGTACATGACTGAAATTCATCTTGGCTTGTGGGAGCTCAGTGAGCCCAGCCAAGGATGAAGGGAGGGGAGCTCAGCTCGCCCAGCCTGCTTGCCAGATTAGGCAGAAACAGCTCTCGCGACGACGGCTCGTGGGCAGGGTGAAACAGGAACTCCAGCTTCACAGACGAAGTTATTTTGGTAGCTGTGCGCAAACCCCCCACTGGAAAATGTGACACTCTTCTTATCCCCTTGAATTTGCTCACAAAACACTAATTAAGGCATGTAATGAAGACAGCAGCATCCATTAATAAAGAATCATTATGGGGATGGATTAGTGAGCTTATCGGAAACAGGTGGAAGTGAGCTGGAGTCTGCACCGGGCGGCATGTGCGAGCCGAGGCTTTCCCAGCCCTCCAGGACAGCGTGCCGGGAGCCTCCGAGGGATGCGCCCCGCGGCCTTCCGCCGCGGGATGGATGGGGCAGGCTGGGGGATCTGCGTTCCGGGAGCTCCCCTGCCCCGGGTTTCCTTTCGGGACTGAGCTCCGCACCCTTCCCCAAACCGCTCGGCTGCCTGGGATGCTGCCAGCAGCGTTGGGTCCCTCCCTGTGGGAAGCCACATCCGTCCGGAGCAGCCGATAGGAGCTGGTGGGGACAGCGAGACCCATCCAGCCCCTCAGGAAGGGGGGAGGTGGGGAACGGCCAGAGCATGGGAAATACTCACTCCTTGGAGGAATAATAACTTCTCGGGCCAGGAGAGCGTGGTGCCTGTCGCGCCCTTGTTAGCCCCCGACACCTGCCTGGCTCCTGCCCTGCCCTGACACAGGGGTCTCTGCGCCCCCCCGGGCAGGATTTAGGCTGCAAAGATGCTCAGCCTGGTTATCTGAAGGTGTGTTGCATCTATTTCTGAGCAGCTCGGCTAGGGCCAGTGGTGAATAAAGGAAGGTGGGCTCGCCCTGGCCTTGTGACCTTTGCTCAGGAGATATTCTGGTGTCAGCCTGCGCTGCTGCCTGTGTGGTTGGGGGCCGCCTGCCCTCCTGTGAATTGGGGATGTGGCATCCCTGCTTCCAGCCACAGACCCCGGTGGGACACCCTCCCCACCGCCACCGCCAGCCCCATCGTGTTTGCACAGGGAATCCATCAGCCACCTCCAGTCCTTTGCCAGCCGGGGACTCCCACGCTCCCTCTGAGCTTTGAGCTTTTGAGAGTGGGTCCCAGTCCATGCACCCAAGTGTCCCCTTATCCCCCGTTATCTGACCAGGTTCACCCAACCCACCATCCCAGTATCTGACGTCCTTCCACAACCCCTTCCCTACCAGTTGGCATCTGTTTCCCACAGGGTTCAAACCCACCTGCGGTGGTTCTGGCTGCGTGGTCTGATCTCCTGCCCCATGGATGGCTTCACCTGGGCTAGAGGTCAAGGAGGCCTTTGGGAAAAGGGCGAGGAGTCCTCACGTATGGACGTGCTGGGGAAAGCTGCACTATTTTTGTCTGTCCTATGGGCAGGCAAAAAGTTCCTCCGCTCTCACAAGCATCCTCACTCTGCTGCTGCTCACAGTATCCTTCAGCCTGGACTGGTGGAGCTTCTGAAGCATTGCCTGGGCTGCAGGAGGACCTGGGGGGCTGGGGCTGTGGTCCCTTGTGGGGGTCTTGGGAGGGAAGCGAAGCAGCAGGTGGTTTTTCTCGCTCAAGGCATGATGCCCCGTGAAGAGCGGAGGAAGGTGTGAGCCAGCAGTTTGGCTTCATGGAAACGGAAACCGGAGAGGGGAGATTTATCCACGGGCATTATGTGTGGTCTCTACAGAAAGCTGGTAATGCAGAGAGGTCATGCGTTTAGCAGAAGGGATGTTTGGCTGGTGGCTGGGGAATATTTTGTGTATTCTGGTTTTTTGTATACCTGTTACCACGGCAGAGGAACTGGGTCTGGGCAGCCCTCCTGCAGCCCTGGTGCTGGGTCCCAGAAGAGCATCACTTACTCCCATGCAGGCCACCCATTGCCCTGAGATGGGGAATGCCCTGGCTTCATCTGGAGCACCTGGAACATAGCATTCAAATGGAGGGACAGTCCATACAGGCATGTGCAGCGAGAGGACTATGCACCCCGTGGTGGGGCCAGACCCTGCCTGGCTTTCCAGGGTGAGAGGATGCTTTGTCGTCGGTGCTGAGCCCCCTGCTCCGGTGTCTGGGCTGCAGCTGGATGAGGGACACCTGGGCAGGTACTTGGTCCTCAAGTGCCAGAAGAACTGGCATGATTTTACTTGTCACCTTTTGGCCTCAGGTCGGTCCCTAAAAGTCTAAGCCTAAACCCTCCAGCTCGTCTGTGTTTTGGTAACATTGCCAGGTACCGGAGAAGGGAGAACTGTGACAGGTGTCACTTGGGTGTTGCTGTTGGGGTAATGCAACGTGCTGGCAGCCTGGAGACCTGCTGGAGACCTCTGCACCATGGAAGGAGCTAAGGAAACACAAAGGCAAGGGGATGGCAACAGCGCTGGTAGGTTTTTTTGTGCGAGATGCTCCTCCTTTTTTGGGAAGGGCTCTTCCTCCAGCGAGCAACTGCCAGCATCCACCCTACAAGGACCTGCTGAAGCTCGCCCAGGCCTGGGAAGGTTGGGGCAGGAGGACAAAGGGCGAAGGTATTCTTTGGATTGCATTTACTTGTATGTCTCCAAAAGAAAAGCAAAATCTTCTTTTGTTTTGGTGGATGTTTACCCCTGCCGGGAAAGCCGTGGCTGGTTGGCAGAACGTTCCCGGGAACTGATTTCACGGCAGATCTCATAGCAGTGGCTATCACCCAGCTCAGCCTCTCTGGCTACGCGTTCCCACCGGCCGTGCCGTGGCTGGGATGTTCAAAGGAGCCTCTACTCCCACTGCATTCCTGTGCCTGCACTCATCTGCAAATCTGCTCCGGCAGACCAGTGCGGGGCTGGTCAAGAGGCGCTGGCAGGAAAGGAGGAAATGCCTGCAGTTTTCTTACTCCAGACCATCTGCACATCTTCAGTCCAGCACTCGCTGAAAAGTTTTCCCTGGATGAGAGTGGTTGTCTCCACTCGGACCGGCTCACGGCATCCTCTCCCTTCTGCCTTTCTGTGGGAACTGGGCTTTGCAGTGGGAACGGATCCTCTCCACCAGTATGGCTATTTCCAAAGTATTTCCAAGACCTTTGGTTTCTTGGAGCTGGAGGGAGCTGCAGAGCCTGTTGCTGGAGTGCAGAGCTTGGCCACTATCCCTGTTGCCCTGCGTGCCCGGTGGTAAATCTCCATGCCCTTCTTCACCCCCCTCAGCAGAGATGTCTGACAGAGATGCAGATTCTTGGTGGGGCTCCTGCCTGAGCTTCATACTCCCGGTTTTGGAGCTCCTCCTCACAAAATTTGCAAGGATGAAATTTCCCGGGCAGGGAAGACAAGGGCAGGGTCAGGAGAAGAGCAGCAGCCTCTGTGATTTACTGACTTGCTTTCGTCTCTCCCTGGTAGATTTTCCTTTCTCCCTTTGGCTCGTTGTTTCTCTTCTCTCCTGTCTGCTCGTGGTTTGTGGTTTCCCCAAGTGTAACCTGAGTAGATTATGTGTTTATCTGCGATTATGCGACATGTTTTGGCTGCCTCCTTGGTTTCTGAGGTTATTTGCGGAGCCTTAGCCCTGGCCAGCCCGGGCTTTTTGGGGTCCCCCCGCACAACATCCTGGCATGGCACAGAAGGGTTTCAGGCCTCATGTCACCCTGTCCCAAGCATCTGTGGGAAGGCAGAAGTGTCCTGCAGTTGCCCAGGCTGGTGGGGAAGAGCCCAGATCCCCCGTGCATTGCAAGGCATCCCTCATTGCGCGACGCGGGCTCTTCTTCCCTGCAAAACCTCCTCCTCCAGCAGGCTCCGTCCTTTCCTGCTCAGCCTCTCTCCTCCGAAAGA
>NW_010561397.1:18391-18603 GCF_000687285.1 Phaethon lepturus | reverse complement strand
CACATGCCCTGTGAGCGCCCTTCAAGATGAATTGCTCCATGATCTTCCCCGGCACCAAGGTCAGGCTGACAGGCCTGTAGTTCCCAGGATCCTCCTTCCGGCCCTTCTTGTAGATGGGTGTCACACTGGCAAGCTTCCAGCTATCTGGGACCTCCCTTGTTAATCAGGACTGCTGATAAATGATGGAGAGTGGCTTTTTTTTTTTTTCTCTC
>NW_010561397.1:9373-18257 GCF_000687285.1 Phaethon lepturus | reverse complement strand
GGCTGAATACCCTGTGGATACCTGGACTGGCTATTAAAGACTGAGGCAAAAAAGGCATTAAGTACCTCAGGCTTTTCCTCATCCTTGGTGACAATGTTCCCTGCCATATCCAGTAAGGGACGGAGCTTCTCCTTGCCTCTCTTTTTGTTGTCAATATATTTGTAAAAGCATTTTTTGTTATTCCTTACAACTGTCTCCAGACTGAGCTCTAGCTGGGCTTTTACCTTTCTGATTTTCTCTCTGCATGACCTAACGAGATCCTTGTACTCTTCTTGAGTTGCCTTCCCCTTCTTCCAGAGGTGATAAACTCTCCTTTTTTCCCTGAGTCCCAGCAAAATTTCCCTGTTCAGCCACACCGCTTGTCTTCCCCTCCACCTTGTCTGACTGCACACGGGGTGCACAAGCGCCCACTCCTGTGCCTTTAAGATTTCCTTCTTGAAGTCTGTCCAGCCTTCCTGGAGCTGTGGTGGTGATCAAACACTGGATCTCTCTTGGGTCTGGAGTTGAGATGACATCCTTTTCTGCTCAAGGGGGCAGATACTTCAATGGCTGTTTCAACATGAGCAGATGTATCAAATCTACCTTCACTTTCAGATGCCACTCTAGTATTGCAAGCATGGAAGAAAATACATCTCTGCCCGTACCTCACTCACAGGAAATTTAAATTTTTCATCAATTTTTAATTTCAAAATGTCCCAGTAACAGGCATTTTCTGACTCGGGGCATCACTTTTTAGTTACAAGCTGTGAAAACTTTATAGCTCTGGGTTACATCTCTGTGTGTTTACATTCTCCCTGTGATCTGTTGAGACTTACAAATGCTTTCGTGCTCATCCATCTCTGAGCAGCTGAAGGGGAATGCCGGGAGAGCTGCCTTGGTTTGGGCAGCTGCCAAGGTGGAGGGACCCCCGAGAGATGCTGCTCCTGCAGAGACAAGACAGGCTGTGGCCATTTGAAAAGCAGCCAGTCACAGTGGGGATAACTGCCTTAATAACAGAACACAGGCTGCTGCAGAGTTCAGACTCTTATGAGGCCTTTCTGTAAAGTGTAACAGATTTTCCTTGATGGATTTTAAAGGCACCACGTAGGAAATAAGTTATAGGACTATATTGACAATCTGAGAGCCTGCAAGGTAACTGTACTGTTCCTTGAAAGACAGACCAGTGCCTCAGGGACCTAAATCCAAGTGTTCCTTCCAGAGGCCATTCTATCCTTCCCCCCTAACATATGGAGACACTGAGTGACTGTGGCTTGGGAGGGGGCTCCTACAAGTAATTTACATTAATTTCAGAAATTTCTAGGTTAAAGATGGTTAACATATGATTTTTCCTCAGAAATACTGACACTTTAGGAAATGTCCTTACCCAAGACCAGACTGTTTCTCTTAAGTCTGTTACCTGTGCCTCACACAGTGCCATACTCTTCATTTTGCTAGCAACATTCAGGTGGAAGCCATTCTTTAGGGCATGTTTGAAAAGCAGAAGTGCAGATGATGGAAATCTGCAGTAAGGGCATCAGTAAGCTGTGTGTTGCCCTCACTGATGCAAACTAGCCATTGTTTCATGGACCAAGTCTGCACTTCGGCTCTATCACGCACACAGCAGTGCAAACCCATGATGGAGGACCATCTCAATAACACTGATGCAACGTGGGTGTGGCCACAGCTACAAGTCACTGCAGTGGGATCAGGGTACAAATTTGCAGTGTCAGCAGCTCTATGCTAACTTAACCTCACCCTTTGGTGAAGTCAAAGGAATGACCTCCTCCATGAAAAATGGGAGACTATCTTTCACCATTGAGTAGAAGTGTGCCCAAAGACACCGCTGCAAGAGTGCCAGTTCACATCTAGTGTCCACTCGTGACACATTTGCATGCTTATTTCCTACATCGCTATTTCCTACTTGCACTGCAGAGGCACGCAGCCCAGAGTGTCCTGCTTGTCTGGTCCATTTGTATGTCTGCATGTGGCCATGCTGTACCACTTTAACCAAAGAAGCACTTTATAATATTTTAGTTACATGAATCTTCACATGAAAATAGTCTGTGCTAGCTTAAACCAGGTCTTTGCCACCATCACGCCTCAGTAATGCATGGAGTCCCAAGAAAGTATAAAAAACTAATTGGGGCCAGGCATATCAGTGTCTCCATTTCTCTAATTCATATTTAAATGCATATACGGTGTTGATGTAAAATAATATCAAATGAAATTTAGTGTCATATAATATTTGGGTTGGAAGGGATCTTCAAGAGTCATCTAGTACAACCCTCCTGAAATCAGCAGGGACATCTTCAGCTAGAAGATGCCTAGGGTTGCTCAGAGCCCTGTTCAACCTGATCCCCAATGTTTCCAGTGACGTGGCATCTACCACCTCCCTGGGAAAACTGTGCAGTGCTTCACCATCCTCATTGTGAAAAATTTCTTCCTTAGACCTAGTCTCAATTGATCCTCTTTTAGTTTAAAACCATTACCCCGTGTTCTACTGCAACAGGCCCTACTGAAAAGTTTGTCCTGTCTTTCTTATAAGCCCCCTTTAAGGACTGGAAGGCTGCAAGAAGGTCTCCCTGGAGCCTTCTCTTCTCCAGGCTGAACCCCAACTGTCTCAGCCTGTCCTCACAGGAGAGGTGTTCCATCCCTCTGATCATTTTTGTGGCCTCCTTTGGACCCACTCCAACAGATCCAATTTAATGATTGTTAATGACTACCATGTTAACAAGTAGTTATGGAACTGTTACCTGTTGCACACTTAGCAGCATTTTCCAAAAAGCTCAGTATGCTGAGCTCTGAATGAGCTCTGAATGAGCTCTGAATTGCTGAAAAAAAATGTAGTCAAGTACATCAAAACTAGAGGTGGCTGCTTTTAAAAAAAAATGGTGTGGGGGAGAAGAAAGGACTTTTTTGGATATTGAAGTAAATTTCTTTGAAAATCTACCCAGGATTATTCTGACAATCTAACTCTTACTATAAAGAGGGCTATGTGATCTTATTCTAGGATGGTGAATTTATGTATTTAAGTAAGTCAGAAAAATAAAGGATATATGTCTGCACTGGGATCCTAAGGGAGATTTTGGTGATTTTGACACATTATTAGTTTGTATAATAAGTTTCTTTTTTTTACAATAGAGCTTTATTTTCCACTGCAGTAACAATGGCTGTTTGATATCACTGGTTTTCAACAGTGTTGTGCTTTATGAGAAAAGAAATATATGCCATTGAGAGCAGTATTGATTTAATGGAAGACAGTTGATTAAAGGACAAGAAATGATTCAAAGCATTGACAGTAGGTAGACCTGTGGGATCCAGTGAGGATTCTTATAGGCAAAAATGAATTGCTAAAGAATATTTTAAAATAAAATGTGATTGCTTCAAATTTGGTGAAATCATAAATAAACCGACAAAACAGAATGGCCTTCTTTAATGCTAAGATGGCAAAACTGTAGAAGACAACAGGCAGGAAATTGCTTTCAGGACAGTACTGGAGGGAAGCAGTGAGAAGGTAGTGAGTTACAAGTATTCCTGGTGGCCAAGATGCTGCTTCCCCTGGGCTTGGTCCACAGTCAAAAGGAAATTTCCATTGACTTCAATAGACTGTGCATCCGGTCCCCTTTTAACAAGCTATTGGGTTTTTTAATTCACCATATGGCTCTTAGTAACTAGATCACTACTAATAAAGCTCAGAAATTATATTAGGAATTCAACCGTGAAATTAGATGCAACCAGCTAAGTCAGAAGTAGAACAACAGTTAACAAAATATTGGTAAATGTAAATCTTGGAGAATTTTGTAATACCCTTAGACACTGCCAAGAGCACAGGATCTTAATTTCTTTTTATTAAATGCCTCTTGTGGTAAACAATTAAACAGCACCAGCAATTCCTTTACTCCAGCTGTCATTCTGATGACATGAAAGCTTGGGCAACTGACATCTAATTTCAGTGCCATCCAACTGTAAATAAATTGTGAAGCCTTTGTGCCTGTGCAGTAATATATAGTCATCTCTATGCAGGCATATGTGCAGAATGTGTGAGTCTCACCCCTTTAAATCTGTCTGGTTTCAGCCAGACAAAGAAGAGTGTGGGAAAAAATAGCTTGTGAGAAATTTGAAATTATTTTTCAGTGTTTCTTTTGGGGCAGTAATAACAGCTTAGAGTTCTGAATGTCACAGTGAGAATAATAAAGCTGATTCCGGTATTCAGGCTTTTTGTGTGCTGCTTTCTTTCCCCCCTTTTCACTCAGTTTAAACAAGGAAAACAGATTGGGCAGCTTTGTCATGTACAAATGCAAAACTACAGGTACAAGTAAAAATTTTCTTTATTAATTTATAATGTCCATTCAAGGTTGCCTATTAACTTTGTGTGAGGAATTGTTGAAACTTCCACTGCCTTCGTGCCTTACTCAGACACTAACATTCTGTATGTCACTTAGAATTACAGGTTTTGAAACAAATGTTTGATTTCTATCAGTCACGTGTGATTGTTACACAGCTACAACTTTGTAGTCTCTTCTGCTCTCCGAATCGTTGCCTACTTAAGAGATTCTGGTGTTTTTGGAATTACCTTCCCCCAACAGTCTGGACATAATATTTAAAAACCCAAATAAATAAAAATAAGTAAAGAAAAGCTATTTACAGGAGGTGAATTGGTCAAATTCAGATACTGTGTCCTTGTTAGAAATATTTCACATGCATTTTTAAATGTCTATTATCATCATATACAGTTGGAAACCATGCCTTGGATAGGCTGAGAAAGTGTGATATGCATTGGCATTCATTTCATTACCAATGTAAATCGCTTTAGATGACTTATTTTGGCAACGTCTCTTGAAAAATGCTGCTGATTAGCTGAGAAAGAAGCAAACACTGTAGACTCACTGTAGACTACCAAATTTTTAGGCCATCCTTCACAGTATTCACCTTGATGGGGCTCCCCAGTACAACGCATGACAAGTCAGGTGCCCACAAATAGGCTCGTGACTCAACAGGGGAAGGTCTGACCCAGAAACTGAATTTCAAGGAGAAAGAGAGCCAAGAGGGGCAAAACTGTCCTCGGAGGAAGTGATGCTGAGCCATCTACTTCTTTCTAAGCCAAAGAGAAGCATTTTCCTCTGTCCAGGATTCAGAGCTGAGAGCCCTCATCTGGTGCCTAAACAAAGCCAGGCCTTCATTTCTGGCAGAAATCTAGGGATTTTTGCCAGATAAATATATAAAAAAAATCATCTGGGCTATAAAGGTCTACAGCTCAAATAACCACTCTCTAACTGGGCAGTGATGTGACAGAGATATCCTGACTGCCTCCATCACCATGGTATTACGTGTGGAGATTTTCTTAACATTTCCAGTTGAAACTGGTCCAGTGAGTTTATCTCACAGCCTACTGGATAAGACGTTTTCCAAGGAGGTGCACAGTCTGGATTAAAATTTCTGTTGAAAGCATGTGCAGAGCCTTTCCACACCCCGGGTGTGCCACCACATTGCAGTCCTCTCAGGGCTTTAGAGTGAATTAGATGCACAGCCCAGCTGTTAGGTTGCACTTCATATTAGAGCTTTCCCATCACCAGGAATTCACTCATTCATGGGGGAAGGACCTGGGGTGCTGCTTGACAGCCGGCTGGGCATGAGCCAGCAGTGTGCTCAGGTGGCCAGGGTGGCCGGCAGCATCCTGGCCTGTACTGGAGGTGATGTGGCCAGCAGAAGTAAGGAAGTGATCATGCCCCTGTACTCGGCACTGGTGAGGTTGCACCTCGAAACCTGTGTTTGGTTTTGGGCCCCTCACTACAAGAAGGATGTTGAGGTGCTGGAGCATGTCCAGAGAAGGGCAACGAAGTTGGTGAGGGGTCTGGAGCACAAGTCTTATGAGGCGCAGCTGAGGAAACTGGGGTTGTTTGGTCTGGAGAAGAGGAGGCTGAGAGGAGACCTTATCACTCTCTACAACTACCTGAAAGGGGGTTGTGGTGAGGTGGGTGTTGGTCTCTTCTCTCAAGTAACTAGTGATAGGACAAGAGGAAATGGCCTCAAGTTGTGCCAGGGGAGGTTTAGATTGGATATTAGGAAAAATTTCTTTGCTGAGAGAGTGGTCAGGCATTGGAACAGGCTGCCCAGGGAGGTGGTGGAGTCACCATCACTGGAAGTGTTCAAAAAATTTGTGGACGTGGCACTTCAGTATATGTTTTGGTGGGCTTGGTGGTGTTGGGTTAATGGTTGGACTTGATGATCTTGAAGGTCTTTTCCAACCTTAATGATTCTGTGATTCTATGAGAAGAGTCTAGAAACATAGTCACCTTTAATATCTGATGGGCTCATGGTTTAATAGCAGGGCTGCTGGGAATACCGTCAACTTCTGTATGTAGGTCCTGGGCACCTATAGTCCTCCAGAGGATCCAGCTGCATCTTCTTCAGTCACCGCTCAGAATGAATTTTAACATATTCTTTTTCTTCTGCATAAATCATTGTCAGTTCATTACATGGTATCCTGTACTTCTTTGTACGGTCTCTGATCAGCCATTACCCATCTACATGTGCAGTATTATTTCTTAGTGGATGCCAGGCTCTTCAGTACTGCTTCTTTTTTAATTTTCCACTTTGCATGTCCCCTTCCCTGTGGTAAAAATGCATTTTAATGTGCCAATGCTGCAAATACTTGATCCAAAGTGACAGTTGTCAAAAAAAGGCAATTTTTCTGATTTGAAGGCTTCAATTAAGTGCATTAGAGGTAAATTATTACTTCATCAGGCATTCAAAGCTGTTGCCTTCCTTGGCTATGTAACATAACATGCTTGAGCAGGACCTGCACTCTACGTTTTATTATCACATAACTGAGCCAACCATTGCTGATTGCTTTTGCTTCAGGACAATTTACAGATTTCAATGATGGAAAAGCTGTATCATCACTCTTTGGGTTTTCTTCTATTTTCTACTAGTCCCTGATAATTTCCTGGTCATGTATTATTTGCTGGATTTTTACATCACCCCTTTTTGGGGGCGGGGGGGCGGTGTTTGTTCTGCATGGATAAGCTTTGCATGGAAAGTTTTCCAGGTTTTAATACCTCTAAATATCCAGTGTTAAAGATCGATTGCTGTGTGTGATCACATTATTTACATTGCCAACATCTTCTTTAAGATGTATATATTTCAAATTCATGTACAGAAAAATAGATCGTGTCTCTTTAGTGTTATTTTGCTGAATGCTGCTGGATGAAAGCGTTTCTTTCATTACACTAGTTTAACTAGTGCTCAAAATAAGGCAAACTGCAGGAGAGGAGTAAGAGCATGCATTTAATTTCTTTCTTGACTGGTTTGTTGATTGCTTTTTCACCATAGTCCAACCTATTTAAAGCCCGTGTTTCAATCTTCTGGCAGCTAATGAGCTATTGAAAGCCATAAGCTGAATCAGTGAAGTGATTCTTTATAGTGGGGAATGTTGCTCCTTGTTACAAAAAAAGCATACCTACAGAGCAGTGCTTCCTGCAAGGCATTACACGCAGCGAGACTTCTAGCCGAAACGTAAGCAATAGCTGTTACTGAATGGGATCTGGAGACTTGCTCCAGATGGGCGTCTGAGAGTGTGCTGCACAATGCCTTCGTCTCTCTGAAGCACCGGTTCCTAAGCCGTGAGACACACTTCCCTGGTAACGTGTCCCAGCACAACGTACAGCTCAGGTAGGCTTGTTAGCTTGGGCTCTGCAGCAGTGCTGCAGCATCTGAGGTCGGGGCGAGGGTGGCCTCGCTGGCTTGAGGCAGCTCTGGGCGTGCGAGGACACAACTGCAGTGCCAGCCCAGCAGTGTGAGGGAGTCGGGCACCCAGCTCTGAACGAATGGCCTCCGTGTGGGCTGGCATAACTAGCCGGGCGCAGGGAGCAGAGCCTGCACGCTGTCTGGGCACCCCGGCTGGCCAGCACCCGCGGCAGCGGAGGAACGACGGGGCGCGTGGGCTGGGGCGGGGGAGTCCGTGAGGTAGCCGGTGGTGCTTGCACAGTGCCACTAGCAAGTGTATGGCCCCCACGACTTCGCAGTGCTCAGCTTATCAGCCTCCCCTTCCCAGAGTTTCCGGGGATGTAGCCCATGGGCTGGGCTAAGTGTCCGTATGAGACCCCAAATTCTTTAGGGACAAGCTCTGTTGAAGATGAAATCGTTGTCCGACACACTCTGTGTTTCTTGCTTTCTCATGCATGTGAGCAGCATTCCTCTTTCAGGGACATTTTCTAAGTTTTGAGAAAAACTTAACACTTAAGTTGATTCTTGAAAACATGTTCTAATTAACATCTGTTTTCTGCAGCCCTGATTTTTGTCTTACCCTTCCTGCAAAAATTTGTATCAACTTTTCACTCTCACATATTTCAAGCTACTTTTCTTCAGATTTTTTTGCACCATCCTGATAGAACAGTTTGTTCAGTAAGAGAAAGAACATACTGCCATATATATATACACAAGTCATTTGAATAAAACAACACATTGTTACTAATGGTATTTATGACTCATTTTATCCAGTTCTTCCTGATGTTTTATAAAACGCTCTATTCATGACACGTCCACATAACATGGGCACGTACCCTTTCTAATGTGTATGTATAAAGGTTTGCAAGATTTTCTTGAAATGTCTATTTCCTCATCTTACTCATAAAATTTTCCGTCATTACATCAGACAAAAAACAAAAGAGATTTATATGGCAAGTATTTACTAGAAAACAAATGTGGCCAACAAAGTGTCACAGGTTTTTTTAATGATTAAGTTTCCTTTGAATTTCCTTGATCTTTCCTTAGTTCTCTTTCCAGACTTTTTCCTCATTTAATACCAGCAGAACTGATGTGACCAAGGGTAGTTTACATAGCTTTAACTCTCTAGCAATTAGTGTCGGCTCTAAGTCCACATGAACAGTAAACTAAGTCCACTAAA
>NW_010561397.1:0-9342 GCF_000687285.1 Phaethon lepturus | reverse complement strand
TCTAGGTCCTAACACAGTTTTTAAATTGACTGAAAAAGGGATGACGACATGAAAATTCAAGGAGCTACACTTATGTATTTCCTCTTCTCAGATGGATTCTTAGGAATATAACTCCTTTGTTTACATAATTTTGAATTAAGCGAGAATTACGTTTCCCTGAAGCAGGACAGAGTCCAAATATTTCTAACTGAGGGATCTGTCTTGGGAATATTAGAAAAAGTCATCGTCCTTATTTTCTTATACATTAACACTCTAATCACGACATTAAACTGTTCACAATTAATGACAACAAGATTAATTGGAATAGTGAAAGGAGGAAAAGCAAATGTCACCCCTAGCTTCAAAAAGGACAAGAAGGAGGAGCCAAGGAACTACAGGCCCCTCAGTCTCACCTGGATTCCTGGGGAGGTGATGGAGCAGCTAATCCTGGAAACCATTGCCAGGTACATGAAGGACAATAAAGTTATCAGAAGTAATTAACATGGATTCATGAAGGGGAAGTCATACTTGACCAACCTGGTGGACTACGATGAAATGACTGACTCTGTAGATATGGGGATAGCAGTGGATATTGTCTACCTAGATTCCCAGAGTACCATCACAGGGTGAACACATTCATTTTCACAATGTTTTATAACAACAAACTCTAACAGTGGCTTCAACTACACTTCTAAAACCAAGTTACAGTTCATTAGAGTCAGATGAAAAGTCAGAATATAATTTGGATGTCTTTTCAAGAGGAAAAAGACTCTTAGCTTTCAAATTCCATTGCTGAACACATGATTGTTCATATATAGTCCCAAAAAACCAAAGGGATTAGTAGTTTATAGAACAGTTACAAGTCAAAAAATAAGACAAATTATTTTTTTTAACTTTATTGCAAGATATTCATTAGGATTTTAATTATTCAATGTTGGCTATCTCACTAAAAATTGCACCTCTGTCTTATCCAACAATAGGCCAAAGATAAAATTCCACCTTAAGCAGAGTCTAAGTGAAGTTAAAACGTAATTTTAACACAAAAAGTGAAATGCCTGAGAATGATCTGAAAAGTTCTTCTTTCCTTACCTGGATTAATGAAGAATTATGGTAGAGATAATGTGCATGTAGTTAACTCATTCTTCTGCTAAGATAAATGAGGGATGACTAGGAAATGGGGAAACTATGCCTCCACTCGAGTTTTTGTGAGTCTTTGCCATTAATAGGTTTTTTCTTCCCAGGAGTGTTCTTTAATGAACATGAACTATGTGTTTCACAGGTTCTGCCTTTTTTGTGTATTCTTTATATATAACATATTTGGCTACTGCAGTCTATCTCTCTGACAGAAATCACATACGGTAGGTTGTCTTCAATGTGCAAAATAGGGTTTTTTTTGGTTCATGAATAAACTCTTTGTCTGTCAACCAAGCTACAATAAAAGCATGTACAAAGTAGTCAACAGAATAGAAGATGCCTTATTACTTCTGCAGGAATATGCTGCCTGTTGAAATGTCTACTCCTGTTTAGGAATACATGATAAACAGAAAGCTCTTGCCTTACTACGGTCTGAAAATAGAATTTGGTTTTAGTGATTAAATGGTGTTAGTGATATAAATAATAATTTATCTATGTCCGTTTACCTAATGCTGAATCCAGTTAACAGATTGCAAAACTTAAGAGCATTGAAAAAACATATTTTATACTATATGCACCCCGATATTTCTAAATATTTCCAAGTTCTCTATTTCCAAAGATGCGTCTTTTGATCTTGGTATTTTCGGCTTCCAGTTGCATCTTCAATCCACTTCTTTGAGTGCCATTTGCCTTTGTACCTCTTCAGCCAAGGTACGTGTTAGCATTTGCGCATACCTCTCGGTTTAATCGCACAGAACCGAGCAAACTGCTCACTGCAGCAGGACCTGTATTTTCTATGTCGTTCAGCGTGCCGCCGCCGCAGAGCACGGGCACCTTACAGTGCCGGGCAACGGAGACTGAAACTCAGCTCCCGAGCACATCAGTACAGGAGGGATTTGACGCGGTGGCATGACCGGCGCACGCACAGAAATCCTGCTCGCCAGCTGGGTCGGCACAGGGGCGGGCTGAGGGGGTCATGGCTTCTCCCGGTTTTTCTGCGGTGTTTGCTAGACTTGTGTGTGTTTCCCGCTGTGTTAGGGGGAAACCTCTAATACACCCTCTGTTAGTCTGCTTCTTACTGTGGAGCTAGTCTTTATCCCCAGACATGCCGTGGGCAGAGGAGAGCAGCCTGGCAAACCTCCCCTTGGGAACGTGTTTACAGCTGTTCAGCAGTGGTAGAAGCCTTTTGGTGACGCTGTTGTTATAAGTCCTAATGACCTCCCCTCCCCTCTGTTGTTTTTATTACACCTCTCCCTCCCAATGGCTTTGAGAAGCTTTAGGAATTTGTCCTATAAGAGAATTAGGACAAGCTCGAGCCAAGCGTGCCTGTGGGGGGAGGGGAGAGGCGGGGACAGTCACTCCAAGGGTTACAACCGGTAAAGATTCCTTCAGTTTGTTCTCGTTCTCACAGGGACAAGATTTTTTAATAACCAGGGAGTTTGTAGGAGAACGATACCTAAAAGGCTACGTGAAGAATCTGTTCTTTGTCTTTTTGGTTTTTAAGACTTTTTTTTTTTAAATAGTCTTAAAAACTGTCTGTGGTGAAAGACATGAACAGCTCAGCTGGTCTTCAGCTTCACTGAAGACATTCCTGTGACATCTCATTTAGCCACACTCAGTTTTTTCTGCTTAAAATATAACACAAATGTAACAGTTTAATAGCTAGACGTCCTTATCCAGGAAGCTCTCAGAAACATGAACAGTTTCAGTGCAAGTGCTTAAAGTGATTGGGGCTAAAGCCGTATTTTTACATATCAGATGATCTGTTTCAAGAAAGAAGATGAGCTAAAATAGCAACAGTATTGAGGACTAGGTCTGGCTTAGTAATTACTTCTATCTTTCTAGAAGAGTTTACAAGACATGTATCCTCCCCCATCTCCTACAGTGAAGGGCATTAATAAAAAAGCTCCAGAGAGCATGTGGCAGATTTCACAATACAATCCAACCCTCAAATAAGCCACCCAAGTAGTCTTTTCCCAAGTATCATCTGGTTCATCCATAAGATTAACAAAATAGTTAAATTTGTTTGAACAAGTCACTCCATGGAAATTTAGTAAAACAACTCTAATTTTGACTCTTTGCGTTTTTCATCCCTGTGGCCTGAGAATTGTTGAAAATATTTGTATAATTAACAAAAAAAATTATTAATGATTAAAAAAGTTATAGGGTAGTTAAAAACTTTTTTTATCCAACTTTTGCATGCACCTGCCTTTGATATTGTACTAAGAGTCAGCAGAAAAAAACTGCAATGCTGCAAATATATTTTAACACATGGAACGACACATCTGGGACGGTGCACTCCAGTGTAAAGTATTAAATGCTGTGAGACTCCCAAACAGCAGTACTTGCAAAACTAGAAATAGAAATAGGTAAGATCATTAAACAGCAGAATTCTCCTAAAAGAGTTACTCAGGTAGGGAAACATTAGTTTTTTGCTCACTGGGCACTTATTCATTTACTTTATTATGCTTTTTAAAGTACATTCATTAACCTTTCTCTAGCGTTTCTGGGAATGAGTGGGTTTTTTGTTCTAAACTGAAGATTGTCGTTATCAGGAAAAAAACAAATCAAAATATGGTAGGGTTGTTTCAATTTCTAAGTCTAAAGCTTTCCTTTTAATTCTTACTGTGTGCTTTGGCCTTGTATGTATGACCATGTGCTGGTCACAGAAAGAGCCTAGAGGGAATGCTCAGTTATTAGGTGGTGCAACATGGCATTGAAAAACATCAAGCCTTCTTACTAGAGGTTGTACTATGCATTTAATCCATGCTTAATCCAGCTAGCATTAGCACTATTTCTAATTAATTGAAATTAAATGCACAGATGTAAGAAAAGATTCATGCTGCTTAAACACATGGTAACACAAATACGTTCACAGACTGAGAACAGCATACGGATTAATGATTACCTTCAATTTTAGAAGGTCGCAGTGCACTGTGCTCTCCTCCTCTGTGAACGTCCAAACGAAGAAGGAGGCAGAACGGGTGTGTTTTCCCTTCCCTGAAGTGCCATGCAGGGAATATGAGTCCCCTGGCTGGTGCAGCACTCTGCTTTGAAGTAAATCCCCATTAAACACAGAGACAAGAGATGACCAGTTGTACAACCCATTTTCTTGCTGAGTGTTCAGTGTTACCATTGGGACTACAGCAGTTTACTGAACTAAACAGAGAACTAAAAGAATAATTGTGTGTTTGTGTTTCTCCTTATTCTCTGATTGCTACAGTGGGACCATTCTGCCCTATGAGTGGAGAATCTGCATGCCTGACCCTCACCCAATTTCCAGAAATCTTTTCAGTAGGCTGCTAATAATATATTATCGTACACAGCACTCAAATCTCAAAAGTGAAAAATGCCTGGCTTAAAATAAGAGATAGTATAATTATGAGGTTTACAAAAGTAAATAACTCCCCTACCCAGAATCCACGAACAGTCACAAATTCTCATGAAGGATAAGTTAGTTGTGCTTCAACGTACTTGGTATTCTAACAGTGGCCTGCTCCACCTCCTCTGAGACTTACTTGCCTACCAGCTTGTGAAAGATATTTCCTTGAACTGTTAGATGGATTAATCCATTCACTTGGTTAACCTCCCCACCGAAAATTTTACAAAAGCAAACAAGAAATTGTTTGCAGAGAAGTTCAGCTAATACCTCTTCCTGGTGAAAGGGCACAAGCACTGAAGTGAACAGTTTGAATTCAATGAACTATGTTACCTCACTGAACTGGACTATCAACATATAGTACATATGACAGCTCATCCCCAGGTTATGTCTGGACAAGGAAACAGGTTATCCATTAAAGTATGTTAGCTCACGCATTTCACAAAACACATTTTTCGAAAGGACCTTATACTGAGTATGTTTAACACAACCTATACAGCCTTTATAATAAGCTACATTCAGAGAGATCCCTCGCTTCTGTTGAATAGTCTCTGCCCTGCCTATAGTGCCTTGCTCCTGACTTTGTTCTCTCTTACCTGGCTAGAACTTAATTGGCACGGTTACACTCTGGTCCTGCATTGAGTAAAACCTACCAGCAAGTTTATAAAGAAATAAATGGATTTGCAACTAAGATTGTTAATGGAAAAGCCCATTAGCTCTAGACATTTAAAGCAATGAAGAAAACTCTCTGCTTCCATTTCATATGCCTTTACCAACAAATTATAAGTTTTGTCAATTATACTAGTGCAAACAAACATTTTGGCCTTTTAAAAATCTGCTCTGTGTGGTAATATCTGGTTTAAGGTTATATTAATGGCATCCTTCCAAATACATTTGTAGTTACTGTAGGCTGAAAAGCCAAATTTATTACATTTTGTTTGAGCAGAGGTCATTGCAACATTGGTGTTACGTATTATGGAAGTCTTTTAAGCCCTTCGAATACTAATAGACTTTCAGTGAGCTGGAACCACATGCTGAATCTTATTACAATTCAATCCGTATCGCTTCTAGCTTTTACATATCTAGCAGGGTCAAAAGTACATCCTGAATGTGAACACAATTGTTTCTTTAAATTATTTTCCAAATTAAACTTTCATTTCCATTTTTCGCAGCTAAAGCAGAAATATTCTTGCAAACGGTCCACACCATTTGTACTGAGCATGGGTACTATGTACTGCAGTGCAAATGCTGTACTTCATGCAAAGCTCTCTTCAGCACGTGGGCTGCAGCCCGAGGGCAGTACAGAGAACACAAACTGCGGCTTTCTGGCTGGCCAAAAAGGGTGATTGGTTGCCAAAGACAGTGTGAAATAAATTGTTTCTTCCCTTAGAATCAATGAGTCTTCAAGCCGCCATTCATTTTTTTGGTCTGCTGAGGATACTGAGATACAAAAGCACTGACTGTGGTGGTATTATCTGCTTCTGAAGAGATCTGCACAAACTTCCATTCTACTGCCTTGTGCAGTGTCCTAAGAACTTACAGAAGGATGATATCTCTTTGATTTCAGTTCTGGAAAGAGTAGCACAAAGTCTTTTTTGAGCCATGGTACTGAAATTTGTAATGCTGTGGATTCAAGATCTGTGTTAAATTATGCCTTTGTCATTACAATGATTTCATTTTTTTATTTATTTGGAGATATTTACCCACAATGGGTCTTTGAGCTAAACTGAGAAGCTGAGCTTCAAGTGCAGCTTATTTCACCACAACTTATTAATTCATTTATTTAATTTACCACTTTCTTCTCCCTTTTGCTAACATCTCCAAAACATGCCTGAGCAAAGGTGTCATCTGTTTTCTACTGAGTACTCATTCTTTCCAGGGTAGCTAGAGATGAAAAATATACATGAGAGAAACATTTTAATTGGGTTTATTTAAAGAAAAATATCACTCCTGTCTAGTTTCTAGCATTTTCTCCAGTTTCTTAGTGCACAGTAATGGTCAGAAAGTGTGGGCAAAATGCTGCCATCATGTGGCTTTGTTTGTATGATCTCATATTTTTTCATTTGTTTCAGTAATGTTTATACATCTTTTCTCTCCTTCTCTCTCCCACCTCCATCTCATTTTTTGGATCAGTAGCTCCCAGTGTGAGTGAGCATTGTTACAAGTTAGGTCAGCAATCTCACCACCTTCTTGAAAGATGTGACCACCATTGCACACTAAATAAGGAAACGAATTACCCAATATTGAGCCACTGAAGAAATTATGTGCAGACATCAAAAACTAGACTATGCAAAGATGGACAGGGCCCAAGTCTTCTAATCCTAAGAGCTCTGATAAAATTAAAAAAAAAACCCAAAACACCACAAATTGCAAAGTGTAACAGACTGATTTCCTCACAGCTGTATGTCTGGTTGCCCAGAGGGAAAAGTGGCAAATCACCATCGAAGAAGAATTATAAAAAAGCAACCAAGAAAATGCAAAGCAAAGGATTAGAAACATGTCTCTGGGAGAAGGCAGAGAGGTAGAGCTTGTGTCCGAGTTAGCTGGAAGGCCTTTTGGACCATTTAGCAAAGCAGTGCCTTCCCACAGCTCAATCCCTACAATTTTCTAAGAGCCATAGAGCTGGGAAAGCAGTGTGGGATGGAGCTGCAGGTGTCTTGCTCTGGTCCCATACTCCAAGTCAAGATTAGCTATTCCTAAAGCAGTCCTCACAGAAGTTTGCTTTAATGGGGTCTTAAAAAACATCCAGAGGGAATGTTTCCCAGGCCTTTGTCTGCCAAGCAGTTGGTTTCCAATTCTATAGTACTTAACGGTCCCTGCTCTTTTGTAATTCCCAAAACTAAACTTCCCTTGATGTAATTTAAAAGTATAGTCCCATTTCCAAAAATGTAGACTATTTATTCCCTTAGTTTCATTTTCACCTTTGTTTAGTCATCTCTTCACTTCCCAAACTACTCCAGCATTTTCTGTCTCATCTTGTAGGTCATGTTGTATAACCTTTTTTACTATTTTTTTGCAGAGTTATGGTCCCTTTGCAGGGATGGTGTTGTGTATAGTCAGTGTAAATAGACATTTTTGTGTTAACATCTCATGTTCACATTCGTATTCACTCCTAACATACTTTATTTGCATTTGAGCCGACCTTTTCCCTTAGCCAACATTTTCTAGAGGGTGTAGTTTGTGGCAAATTTACTATAATTCACAACAGATGCAGAAATGTATGATACAAAATTCTGAGTACGTATTTGTGACTCAAAGGATCTTCTAATCTCCAATGCAAGTCAATGCACAGATCAGAGAGTTTTCTGCTCATACTGGGACAGCTGGAGGAACTGAAAAATATCAATAATGTATTGAATTTCCAATCTAGTTATACAAAGGCCAACCTATTACCTAGTTCAGGGAAATTTTGATATCACTTAATCCCTTGGCTGTTTTTTAATTTTTATAAAAGCTCAATGTCTGTTTTTTTCATGTGATTCTCAGTGTAAGACTCTCCTGTGATTGTCAGTGGGTGGACCCTGGGGAAATCCTGGTTAGAAAAAGAAAAAGAAAATTAATTAACTTCTTCTATAGTTTCCTCAAAATCTTAAGCGTAATGAAGAATATAATGTGTTGAACTATCATATACATTTTATAGTTATAGATGCATGAAACCATTACTGCAAAGTAAACTGTGGTGTGAGTTCTTAATCAGCTATTTCACATTACTGGGTTATGTTCAGTCTCTTCCTTCTTTGTCAAATGTCAGGTCTCCTCCCACTCAATAGATGAGAACTAGGGTACATTTTACTTCATGAATCTGCACATGCATGTGTGCTCACCAGGTGCTGCATGGATTTAATGCCATACCTTTGCCAGTAATTTATAATTCTGTATTGTATTTGCGTTCAGTGCTTGATTCATCATTCTTTTGAGTAAATCGATGTATCCCACTGGGTACTGGCCTTGACCTTGAGTGCACTGCAGTTTTACATCTTCTTGTGATTCTCTCAAGCCAGCCTGGATGATAGCCAGACAGTTTCAAAACCATATACATGTTTTCCTTTAGAGCCTTAAATGTAATCTCTGATTAAACTTTTCAATTTTCTATTTAGCTTCTATCATAATACATTGATATGTATGAGACTGCTTTGGGGGGCTTTAGAATTTCTGTCACTGGAGGATTTTAAGGACAAGTTAGAGAAACATCTGTCAGGACTGGTTAGGTACAGCTGATGTAACCTGGAGGTAAAATAGGTGATCTTCTTAGTCCATGTCTTCTTAGTCCATGTTTCCTCTTTCTTTCTTTGATTTTATAACTGGCCACTGAGAACACCATTTGGAAAGTCAGTGACTTTATGCTTCAATATGAACTGTTCTTCCTAAACTAAACTAAAATGCCATTGTTCATTTGTTTGTTTTTCTATATGGGTAATCTGGAGTGTCGGGATATTTTGTTCCAGCAGTTTTCACCTAAAAACTCCACCTGGGATTTTTTTGGCACAGGCAACCTTTTCCAAGGTGGTTTCCAGCCCTCATTATAATATGGGCACAGTCAGTTGCTCCACATTAATCTTTTGCAAAACACTGCAAAAAAGGAGGCTATTTGCTTTGCTTATACTTTATCCTGCTGGATCTCTTTTACATTACAGAAGTGGAGATAAAATTAGAAGAAGAAAGCAATGAAAGCAAAGTGAACTCCAGCTCAGCACAGGCTTAATAGCAAAGCAGAAAGTACATGCAAATAATGTAAAGTAAAAATTACTGCTGCCTTCAATGTATTAAAGAAAGTTTATTTTTATGTATGCAAACTTGAGTTGCTGTGTGCACACCAGCTTTACAGAATCACAGAATCACAAGGTTGGAAA
>NW_010561396.1:0-6942 GCF_000687285.1 Phaethon lepturus | reverse complement strand
GCAGCCCCCCTCTACCATAACCTTAGCTTTAAACTATTTTAATTCTACTTACTTAATCCCACTTTTTACTAAAATAATGAAGGGAAAACGAAGTTCAATTATGTTTAAACATAAAGACTTCTTATTTTTCAGGGTGGACACCTACTACTGGGGCAATGCAATTTTTTTGTAAAGTCCTAAGTTCATAGTTTCTTGTATCTGTTTTGTTCAATCATCATTTTAAAGAGAAAAACACTGAAACTTCTGCCTGTATGACCTTAGTTTACATTGCCATATAGCCTTGGTCTTCTCTTACTAATAGCTTGTGTTGAAGTTGTCACCTTACAAAAAGGTAACTGGAATAAAACCAGCTCACAAATACGGGGTTCTTACGGTATGTACTTGTTCTATAAAAGTTATTGTTCTGTAGAGATGGAAAATAAATATAGGCTGTAGTCTGCAGGGATAAAAAGTTCATTAGTCTTACCACTGAAATAGTTCAAGTAAAATGAAACTGATAAAAACCAAACATAGACTTGGGGAAGGCAGTGAGTTACCCTTTTGTCCCCAAAAGATGTAACTTTTTCAGGATCATATTAAGGTCATACAGGTTAGAAATCGAATGAAATATAGGATGTTGTTTTCTGTTACATATTCTTTAAATGGGTGCTCTTTTGTGTGTTCATCAGCTCCTTTACTGCCATTATTCACCCCTATGAGAAAGAAAAGAGAACATCTTCTTCCTCCATTGTGCCTCCCTCAGTTTGTAATATTGCCTCCTACATCCCACAGTAAATAACTTTCATGGGAAAGGCCATCCTTCTTAAGAATGTAAGAAATGTTCATCTTGCCTTAACTTGGTCTGGCTGATTACCTGGTTCAGTTGTCACAATGAACACATAATAATGTCCTAGAACAATTATTTCTGGAGTAGCCTGTAACTGCGCTTTTAACTGCAGTAGTTAATACGGGTTATTTTACAAATAATTAATCTTAATTGCAACAAGATAAAAATTACAGATAAAGACTGGAGCAGTAATTGCTATCTGAATATAACAATATATCTTCTTAGAAGGTAGATTTCGACTAGGTATGAGGAAGACATTTTTCACAATGCGGGTGGTGAACCACTGGCACAGGTTGCCCAGAGAGGTGGTAGATGCCCCATCCCTGGCAACATTCCAGGTCAGGTTGGACGGGGCTCTGAGCAACCTGGTCTAGTTGAAGATGTCCCTGCTCATTGCAGGGGGGTTGGACTAGTTGACCTTAAAAGGCCCCTTCCAAGCGAAACCATTCTATGATTCTATGATTATATGATCCTTATTTTTCAGCATTCTCAGAGAAGTAGCTTTACTGAAAGAAGAGAGAGGAGACACAGCTCTCATCCAAATTATTGAAACTGAGTATTCTTGTGTTCTGAGTTAGGTGGGCATCTTGATTTTTTCCTGACTATCTATTGGTGTGAATCTTGATAAACTTTGCTTATGTATTACACAGACACTCACAAACTCACATTTCTCAATGCTTATATTTGCTCTAAAAGCAATTTTAGGTGAATAGTAAGGGACAAAGCTGGGTTAATGTCCAATCTTGATGAACAGGTAAAAAAGGCCATGGAATGTAACATGCAACACATTTTCCTCAGAGTTCAGACAAGGCCAGGAACCAAAACTCTGCATGTTGGAACACAGGGACAAGTAAAACTTTAAAATTTCACAGTTGTGATGACAGTTCTTGAATTTTAAGTGTTTGACTCAAGCTAATGATTGAATGAGGGTTTTGGGGTTTTTTTTGAGTGCTTGGAGGAACTTGATATTATATTACAAAGTTTTTCCCTAAATTTTTATAATTTTACTCTGAAATTAATATTCACTTCGTACATTCTGTATGACAGCACACACACTGTGGTAATGCTAATAACTTGTAAGAAGTAATCATAAAGGTTTTAACAGCAACTACTGCAAATAACCATAAAACATAGCTACATACTTTGCATTTAAATTAACTCACATTTTCTTTAAAAATATTGGGGTTTTTATTTATCAATATGCCCTCAATATCTCAGTATTCAAAAATGTGCAGAAGATGTTTCTTTACAAATATATGAAACTATTAAATATTTGGTCATTGGGACATGTTTGTAGACTGACAAAAATTGCTTTTAATTTGCACACTTTTGAATGCATAGTTTAGCATGACTTTTATTAATTAAATTCTTGGTGATAGCACAAAACCAAATGAATGTTTCCCCATATTCTTCTTCAAAAAAGTAGTTAACTGCTTTAGTTTTCTTTTCTTTTTTCTCATTTAAATCTGAGCCATTATTGTTCTCCCATTAATCTCTAGGAACTAAAAGTGTGTATTTTTTTTTTTCTCCCTTATGCATAAGGTAATACAGTTTGAAGGGATAGTGAGATATAATATTGTTGCACCCCAGGGAAGATGATAAACAAAATAGCAGACCTCAATTACTTTGTTTCAGTAATTTTTCGTTAGGTGTTAATTTGCCAAAGTATTTCTAAATTACTTCATATACTTTGAGTATTGTATTCTGGTATTGGATAAGCTTTTATGAAGAGCTTTAAAAATATCACTAGTAAATGTTTACTCAGTGTTTCATGTTTGATCTTTTTTGTACGATCCTTATACCAAAGCTGGAATTTATTTTCAATGACTACATATAAATGCAGTACACGCTCTGCGTCCTAACAGATGCCATCTGTAAAAGCATTTACTTTAAATTAGTGGAATAAGTAATCAAAAGGGCTTTGTACTTAATGCAGAACTTTTGGTGACTATTAAATGCTCATTAGAGGGTGTTTTTGCTGTATGACTGTCAAAATCAGCAGGACGTTTATGTTAGATTTCCTGAGTGGGTCAAGATTGAATATGATTTTACAACTTAAATAACGTAAATGAATGCAGGATATTTCAGAATCTCCAGATGTTCCTTAAACTCCCTGCCCCTAAGTGAAACTTACAGCCTGTTTAAATTTTGCAGCAATATTACAGTGCAGATTTTTGATTCAAACATTCAACAACTCTCTTATTACATTCTGTTCATTTATGCCTTAACAATCACAAATGAGAAAGATGAACAGTATTATACTGGAGGTCTCTTTCTTTAAAACATGTATTAATAGATGGTTCAGATCAGGCTATCATAAAAAGGCTTTTGGTGGGACAGAATCCTTACAAAAGATCCTTATAAAACCAGGTTGTTCGACCATGTTTTAAATTCCCTGACTAATCTTAACTAAACTTAATTTAATTAAAAACCTAGGTAACCACTGAAAACATGTTCTAAAGGTAAATAGCAGCTTGAAAGTTAGCTGTATAGGTGTATGAGTTTTCTATATCTTAATAAAGAGTTCTGTATTCTTACATACAAGTTATGATACAATAATTTCTTTGTCAGTGAAAAGTATATCTACTTGCATCTTGTTGGTTGTGGTTTTTTACATTGCACATACTTATGCTAATTCCAATCTTTGAAGATGGCAACATCTGTTAGGAAAAAGGCAATAAAGATAGATTTAGAGCCAACTTACAATGTTTAGTAAAAACTGCCTAAAAGTGGCTTTAAAGCAAGAAAATTTTCTAAGTAAAGTTTCACTGAACAACAATCATTCTAGGGTTTTGTAATGGTATAAAATGGCCTGTTAGGAATTACCTTTGAATACCCAAGCTCCAGTACAAAAACATCAAAACATTAGAATTTTCTATAATAAACTATATTTTTTCATTGTTTAACTCGAAGACAAGATGAAGAATTCGTGGTGTCAAAGAGAAAATAAGCACGAGAGAGAATACCATAGACCAATAAAACTAGCTACTATGGCAGATGCAGGCTTTAGGTCCCGTATCAGGATCTGTAGGAATGGCTTGCACAATTTTCATTGAATAAACACTTTTTAAGATATGTAAGGAGTCTTAAAAGTAGAAATTCAAGAGATTCAAACATTAGTTAAATTAGGGTTCCTTTTAACTAGTGAATATTCGAAATAATTAAAATTCTACAGAAATGATAAAGATAACTAATTTCAATCTAAGGTCTGTCTACATATTCTAGAATAGCCAGTGTCCACATTTGTATCCTTTTCATTAGGAGCATAAGATAATTCAGGGTAGAACCACCCTCCTGCTAACCACATGGTCAGACCAGGTCTTGAGGGATTTATTCATATGGGTTCCGAAAACATCCAAGGATGGAGCCAGTATGATGTCTCCAGGCAATGTGTCTCAGTGCTTGACTGTCATTGAGAGAAAGGTTTCTTATTATATCCAGCCTGAACCTCTCTTGTTTTGACTTTTGCCTGTTGTCCTTCATGCTGTCACAATGAACCACTGTGAAGAGTGCAGCTGTGTCCTCACAGTCCCCTCTCTGCATTGGGGGGTGGCTGTGAGGTTCCCTAAAGCCACCCCTGCACCAGGCTGTACAAGCCCCACTCATGAGCAACTACTTCAGCCTGGTCATCTCAGTGCTTTTCCACTGAGCTTGCTATAGCATGTTGATGTTTTTCCTGTGTTGGGAGTCCCCACATTGGACATAGTATGCGTGGATGCTGGGCAGAGTGGGATAAAGATTTTCTTTGATGTCTTGGTGGTGCTTCTGCTGATGCAGCCCCAGATACTGTTGGCCATCTTTTCTGCCATGGCTTGCTGCTGGCTCCTGCCCAGCTCACTGCCCCCAGGGGCCATTCCCCAGAGCTGCTCTCCACTCAATCCATCCCCAGCTTGATACTTTTTAAAGCTGTGAGTTCTGATTTAAACAATCAAACAAATCCTACCCCTCCAAAAAAAAAAAAAAGGTTACAAACCTAATCATTGACTATATATGTCATAGATCAATACATTCTTCTATTCCAGAAAAACCCATACTTGATTGCTAACCAGGTTATCTAGCTGACTAGAAATAGAAAACAAACAAGATTCATTTTTAAGGCACTCAGACCGATCCCTACACTTTAAAAAAAAAGTCTTACAGGCACTGGATTAAAAATTTATTTCAATATCCAGCTTGTAGTTGAAGACAACTGGAGTAACAAACTAGCTTCTTATGTTTATGTGTCCAGGACAGTTATTAACAAAAGATGTAAACTGTGTAGCTAAGTCTTTTTGTTCAGAAGGCAATGAAGAAATTTATGGGAAATAAAATAAGACGTTTGTCCTAGGGGCATAAATAAACAATACTCAGTGTACACCTCTCAAACTTTGACCACCCAAGTTCCTTACACCTGTTCTAGCTATTCTGACAAGTTATTCCCCTGTGCACACATGTGCTACACACATATCTTCTGCTAAACAATAACATCAACAACAAAGCAAACAAACATTTTTGATCAAGCAAAAATTATCTTTAATAGTTCCATTTGAAAAATGTTTTGTCTGTGGCATCTGTGACAAAAGCAAATGAAGCACAGATTAATTTCAAAATTTTTATTTAGACTGGGTTTACTCAGTGACCTTATTAATTAGTGTCAGTTGTAAAAGATTTTACATCCATTCCTAAACAAGAAGTTTTCTGAACTATATACTAAGAGTGTGCCCTAATGTTACATTGTTATGAGATATGATGTTATGAGATATTATTTACACTCCTAAGAAACATGTTTTTTAAGCATTGACAAACCTTTATGCATATACTTAACAAAGCTATCCAATGGACTTTTGTTATTAAAATGCAGTTAAGATGCATTTTAGTTAACAAGTAGGATTTTAGCTCTTCTGCTTTTACTTTTTTTCTTAAACTTTTTCAAGGATGAAACAATACAGAGGTCAAAAGGAAATAAATTCTTGAATTGTATGATGATAGACAGGATGAAGCACCCAGACCTTCAAAATAGCTGCTTTTTCTTAACCAGCAGTGATAGTTGTCCTGGTAAACTTGTTGTGATAAAATAATATTTATATTTTAAAAATATTCTCTATGTAAAAGTACAATGTTAAGAATTCCTGTTCACTTTTTTTGAAATTTTGTCTATACCAGCAAAAATATTATCCAGAAAGCTAATAAAAAAAATTTTTGCCCTGAATACCTGTGAAAGAAGTGAATGATGCTGTAAGTTCTGATCTTCTGCAACTCGCTGTCATCGCTTAAACCCAGCAGATAGTTCAGACCCACACAGCCACTCGCACACTTCCTCCCCAGTGGGATGGGGGAGAGAATCAGGTGGGCGAAAGTAAAAAAACTCATGGGTTGAGATAAAGGCATTTTATATAGGTAACGCAAAAGCTGCACATGCAAGAAAAGCAAAACAAGGAGCTGATTCACTAATTCCGATCAGCAAGCAGGTGTTCAGCCATCTATAGGAAAGCAAGGCTCCACCGCATGTAACAGTCACTTGGAAAGACAAATATTGTGGACCGCTCCAACATGTCCATGTCTTTCCTGTGTTGAGGGCTCCAGAGCTGGATGCAGGACTCCAGGTGGGGTCTCACCAGAGTGGAGTAGAGGGGCAGAATCACCTCCCTCGACCTACTGGTCACGCTGCTTTGGATGCAGCCCAGGACACGGTTGGCCTTCTGGGCTGCGAGCACACATTGCTGACTCATGTCCAGCTTTTCATCCATCAGTATCCTGAATTCCTTCTAAGCAGGGCTGCTCTCCATCCCTTCATCCCCCAGAGTGTATTGATGTTGGGGGTGTCCCAAACCAGGTCCAGGACCCTGTACATGGCCTCGTTGAACCTCATGAGATTCCCATGGACCCATTCCTCAAGCTTGTCCAGGTCCCTCTGGGTGCCATCCTGTCCCTCAGGCATCTCAACTGCACCACTCAGCTTGGTGTCATTTGCAAACTTGATGAAGGTGCACTCAATCCATCTATGTCACTGATGAATGTATTAAAGAGTACTGGTCCCAACATGGACCCCTGAGGGTCACCAAAAAAATTTTTCACAATGAGGGTGATGAGGCACTGGACCAGAGATGTGGTAGATGCTCCATCCCTGGCAACATTCC
>NW_010561395.1:1142-1882 GCF_000687285.1 Phaethon lepturus | reverse complement strand
CTGCTTCAGTTTGCAGTTCACAGAGTTTTTTTCCTACAGTCAACTGATGTGGCTTCCTCCGAGGCAGCTATACCCATTTTCTTAGCTGACTTGGATTTGCGTGCTTTAACCTGTGCACAGGTTAAACATACTCCAAAAACAGTACAGAAGAGACAAACCACAAGAGCACTAGTACAACCATGTCTCTGCAGTAGTTCTTCCATTGTATCCTGCCGACTATGCCAATAAATGTGATGGTGAGAGACTTCACTGTGAGGTTCAAATTAGACTTCACTGTAAGGCTCAAATTAACAATTTATTTGAATTTCACTTACAGGTCTAATAACAATATATTTGAACTTCACTCACAGGTCCAATACACCACTAGTGCAGGTTTTTATGGACGCAACGGAGGAATGCACTATTGCAATTCTAAACCACAGGCGCACTAGATATTAATATCTTGAAAAGAATGCACTAATCACAATCTTAAAGCATGCCAAATACCATATGTATGTTTCTTAATCACTTACCCTTTCTCAGGTAAGGCCTCTCAATCCCTGGGCACTTACCTTGTACAGCGTCCTGGCCGAGGGAGGAAAGAATCTCCTACAGGCCAGCTGTACTGCTGGAAAGATGGCCCCATTTCTGCCCAAACCTTACGGTTTTTATCTCCTGATTTGATGGGTGGGGGCAGGACTTATCTGAGTGGATAATTTTGTTTAGTCTGGTGCTGTGATGGCCCATTCGTCTACACCGAT
>NW_010561395.1:0-991 GCF_000687285.1 Phaethon lepturus | reverse complement strand
GATATCTTCTCTTGGCACCACGATTGGCCGAGCTACACTGGATGTTCAAAGGAAACATCCCCTCTACACATCATGCAACCAGCGCTACACGGAGTAAGTGGGTAGTGTTGGTCACACAACAAGCTCAACTGGGGAAACCCAACCGCCCAGGAATCCTGGAAGAGATCATGGACTGGCCAGAAGGCAGGGACTTTGGAGCATTGCCTGAGAGGTGGCTCGTGCCCAAGAGGCACCACCATATAATGAGTTCTCAGAAGGTGAAAGGCATTATGCGCTGTTTACTGATGGATCCTGTCACGTTGTAGGAAACCATCAGAAGTGGAAAGCGGCTGCGTGGAGTCCCACATGACAAGTTGTTGAGGCCCCCGAAGGAGAAGGTGAGTTGAGTCAGTTTGCAGAAGTGAAAGCCATCTAACTAGGCTTGGAGACTGCTGAACGAGAAAGGTGGCCAGTGCTCTATCTCTATACTGACTCCTGGATGGTGGCTGTGGGGGTGGCTACAGCAGTGGAAGAAGACCAATTGGCAGCGCAGGGGTAAACCCATCTGGGCTGCTGCATTGTGACAGGACATCGCTGCCCAGGTAGAAAACATGGCTCTAAAGGTACGTCATGTAGATGCTCATATGCCCAAAAGTCATGCCACTGAAGAACATAGAAACAATCAATAGGTAGACAAGGCTGCCAAGATTGAAGTAGCTCAGGTGGACCTGGACTGGGAGCATAAGGGTGAGCTGTTTGTAGCGCAGTGGGCCCACGAGACATCCGGACACCTAGGAAGAGATGCAGCATACAGATGGGCTCATGATCGAGGGGTGGACCGGACCATGGAAGCCATCACACAGGTCACCCATGAATGTGAGACGTGCTGCAATCAAGCGAGCCACATGAGTAAAATCTCCCTGGAATAGAGGGCAGTGGCTGGGTTTTTGATATAGTGAGGCCTGGCAAATTGACTGTATGGGACCACTGCCACGAACACGCCAAGGCAAGC
>NW_010561394.1:0-29928 GCF_000687285.1 Phaethon lepturus | reverse complement strand
ATGAATAATTAGAATGTATTGAAAAGTGTAGTACCGGGACACAATATAAATGGTATGGAATAAGGGGTGGATACTGTCCTGGTTTCAGCCAGGATAGAGCTGGTTTTCTTCACAGAAGCTGGCGTGAGGCTGTGTTTTGGATTTGGGACAAGAAAATGTTGATAATGTGCTGGTGTTTTGGGTTGTTGCTAAGTAGTCAAGGACAGTCCAGCTTCTCTTGCTGGCCTGCCCGCGAGCAGGCTGGGGGTGCACGGGGAGCTGGGAGGGGGCACAGCCAGGACAGCTGACCCAGGCTGGCCAGAGGGGTATTCCATACCATATGACGTCATGCCCAGTACATAAACTGGACTTGGCTGGGGGGCAGAAATCACTACTCAGGGATGGGCTATCAATCACCGGGTGGTGAGCAATTGCTGTATTGGGCATTGCTTGTTCTTCTACATTCCTTTGTTGGTATTATCATTGTTGTTATCATTGTTGTTTCCTTCTCTCTTGCTGTCCTATTAAACTATTTTTATCTCAACACACAAGTTTTTTCTCAATTCTCTCCCCTGTCCCACTGGGAGTGAGTGAGTGGCTGCATGGTGTTTAGTTGCTGGCTGGGGCTAAACCACAACATTAATAGCAAGTCTTATTATTTCAGAAGTTATACAATGATTCATATTTATTTACATGACTACTACAATAATTCGCCAGTTGTAAGTTACAGGCAAACCTTCCTTTTCTTGTTACATCCTAAAGTGAAACCCCAGATAAATTTGGTTTAATAGTTCTACTCCGAGTTTGATTCAAGATTTACTGACAAGCACAAAAATATGACCAACAGAGGCTATTTTTCATCATGGAATATGATTACTGAACAGAAAAAGGTATATATTTTTATTTAAATTTCCACTAATCTGCAGATCTTGATGGTCAAATCCTTGTTTTACCTTGTCTTCTCAGCTAGTACCTCTGCACAGTTTTCATTTTTTCCATATAGAGTAGCATCTGACAAACATCACAAAGCTAGGAATAAATGATATTAACAAGGCAGGTTATAGAGATGGAATGGGACAACTGATTTGGTAAAAGCTGACATAGAGGATCTTTCTAACAACGAATGACAGTTATATGGTAAGATGACTGGCCCCAAACACCTGCTCTTCATTTTACTGAATAGCACAAGACATTCTGTTTCTCAGGCTACTAAATCTCAATTGGAAATTAAAGTCTGAAAACATGGCTCTGAAAACTGAGGTTCATTTCTGCTTCACTGCTTCACAAGAGATCTGTATTGGGTTTGCATGACAAGGTTTTGGTAGATGGGGGGCTGCAGGGGTGACTTTTTGTCTGCTTTTCCCTGTGTCTGATAGAGCTCCAAGATGGACCCAACGTTGGCCAAGCCCAAGCCCATCAACAGTGCTAGCACCTCTGGGACAGCATATTTAAGAAGGAGGAAAAAAAAGCCTGCACAATTTCAGCCAGAGAGAGGAGTGTGAATATGTGAGAGCAACAACTCTGCAGACACCAAGGTCAGTGCAGAAGGAGGGGCAGGAGGGGCTTCGGGCACCGGGGCAGAGATTCCCCTGCAGCCCTCAGAGAAGACCGTGGTGAGGCAGGCTGTCCCCCTGCAGCCCATGGAGGTCCACAGTGGAGCAGATCTCCACCTGCAGCCCAGGGAGGACCCCATGCTGGAGCAGGTGGATGCCCGAAGGAGGCTGTGACCCCATGAGAAGCCCGTGCTGGAGCAGGCTTGCTGGCAGGACCTATGGACCCATGGAGAGAGGAGTCCATACTGGAACAGGTTTGCTGGCAGGACTTGCAACCCCATGAGGGACCCACACTGGAGCAATCTGTTCCTGAAGGACTGCGCCCCATGGAAGGTACCCAGGCTGGAGCAGTTCATGAAAAACTGCAGCCTGTAGGAAGTTCTCACGTTGCTTCTCTACTCAGAGAGAGGTTGCAGAAGTCTGTGGAGGACTGTATCCCATGAGAGGGACCCAACACTGGAGCAGGGGAAGAGTGTGAGGAGTCCTCCCCCTGAGGAGGAAGGAGCAGCAGAGACAACATGTGATGAACTGACCTCCATTCCCCATCCTCCTGTACCACTGGAGAGAGAGGAGGTAGAGACAATCAGGAGCAAATTTGAGCCTGAGAAGAAGGGAGAGGTGGGGGGAAGGTGTTTTAAGATTTTGTTTCTATCTCCCATTACCCTGCTCTTATTCGATTGGTAATAAATTAAATTAATTTTCCCCAAGGCAAGCCTGTGTTGCCTGTGGCAGTTATTGGTGAATGATCTCTCCCTGTCCTTATCTTGACCCATGAGCCTTTGTCACTCCCTTGTACAGCTGAGGAGGGGTGTGATAGAGTGGCATTGGTGGACACATGCTGTCCAGCCGGGGTCAACCCACCCCAAGGGTAGACTTTATCAGCTGGACCTAGAATTAGACAAGATGCTTGGTTCTTTTTGTGTGGATGCTACAGAGTTCTGAACTTTCCCTTGGTCTCATAGCAAACAATTTCATATGTTTCGGTTCGTTATGGTTTCCACCAGTCTACCTTTTAAATACCAGACTTCCATTCCTGAGATTGAACATACCAGAAAAAAAATCCACCAGTAGAAAACAGCAAGAACAAATTTTAGCTATTAAATGCCTTAAGTAAAAAATATTTATTTCCTATTTATTATTAATGCTCCTTTCCTTATGACTGCAAATTAATATGAATATAAAGTTGTTTCACTCCCGTATGCATACCTTGGTATTTTGTTTTTAAAAGTACAGAAAGGTAATACAACATTTTAGCATTGTACTGGAAATATACTTTTGTGCCCTGAAATTGAAATACTGATTATGTATTTTTCCTACCTTTGGCATCTCTGAGGATGTTTTGTTACACAGTCTAGAAGGGAAATTAGAGAACTAAGAGAAACAACAACCGGATTTTTGTTTACCTTCACCTGCTGCATGAATGATTATGTTATTAAGTATGTGTATTATTATCTATTATATTTTTAAGTACTAGCTCAAGAAAACATAACATTCCTAGTTTAAAAATAATGAGAATTTTTCATTTATTAAAGTAATATTCCATTCCCTTTTTCAATAGACTCTATTAAATTACTTTATGCAGAGAATATAGTGATGAATGCTACTAATAAAGCAACAGAAGAGGAGGAGGATCACTTCAGAATGATGGTATCTTAAACTAGTGTATTGTTCCTTTCATACCCAATACCCACGATCAGCAAGTCTCACAAGCATATTGCCCTTTTGCAGAACAACATGTTTGAGACAGCAGCTGCTTAAAATGAACTGAGAAGACTAGTACACATGGTATTTGAGGTTGCTCCTCCTCCAGACTTTTGAAAATCTGGGAATCCTCGGGGAATACCGAGGAAGGTGAGCACAGAGGCACCCTTCACTCCTGTCCCTTGTGCCAGCGCGGGCACTCCTATAACCAGTGGAGCTGTGGATCAAACAACTTCTTCTCCTGGTTAGTTTTCAGATAGATTTAATAAAAGACTAATTTTCAGCTGGGAAATTAATTCTGGTTTGCTAACCCCGCTCAGCATACAGCGGTGAGAAGACTACCTCCAGCACAAAGGGAGAGGTGGGACTGCCCACATTTCTGGCTGTCTAAAGTGACCGTGGCACTGCAGCACTCCACCCCTCTCAAGGTAGATTAAATGCACTTTTGCATTCGGGGGAATAACAAACTGCTGTTTCCCCACTGAGATCAGTGCCTGACTAAACGAGCATTCCTCTTCTCTGCCACCCGTTGCAAAGAAAATAGGTAATTTTGAAGGTTTACACTAATGTGTCTGATTTCATGCTGGAAAAGGAGTGCTACAGCTAGAGCTGATCTCAGCTGAGAGGCTGCACCAAGCAGAGGGTTCAAAGCTTGTCACCTTCCCAGGCAAGACGCCTGCCCCAAGCACATTAAGAGGAAGCTCGCCAAGGAACGGCCTCCGGCGGGGCCTGGGAGAAAGAAAAAGCATGAAAAGCTTTTGGGGGGCCTTTCTCCTCTCTCAACCATAGCATAAGGAATAGACTTCTGAAAAGGAGATAAGACTGTTACTATTCCACATATGGATTCTGTGGAGGTTAAATTCCCACTGGCAAAGGCAGTTTTTCTTCCCGCTGCTGCAATGATTCTGAGGAGTTCGTAATATTCATTAAAGTAATACAGTTACCACTGCGAATTTGTATTGCTAGCTGAGATTTAGCAGTGGTCTGGAAGCGTCTAAGGGGTACAGGCTTACACCCCTCCAAACGCTAGCTTTAGGATATATTCTGTGTTTGCTGCTTCCTATGGAGTTCATTTCTACTGTGTGGAGTAAGGTGTGAAATTTTTCCAACAGGAAAGCAAAGAATCAGCAGTGCCCGCAATGGGATTCAGGCAGGTATTTTTAAATTGCAGTTAACGGCCTGAGAGGGTGTAACATCAATACAGAATTAAAGTGATAGACATTTGTATCTGTTGTAAGTTATTAATAATATAAGTGGTATAGAGTCCCTTCCGGGGGAAAGCTAGGAAAAGTTATTTTCTCAGGTTTCTGCTCCTGGAGGCAGAGTACAGGCTACCTTCAGGAAAGACACAAGTTTTTTTTCCTTGTTTCACATTTAGAAAAGTAGTATCAGCACGTGCAGCTAAAATCTTCTCTTGAGGGTGAGCTGAGCTGGAAAGTTGCCAGTGTCATTAGATCCTCAAAAACTGTATGTGCTATAAATAAGTTCTCACAAAAATGTATAGTGTAATTTATCTGCTGGTTGTTTAACTTGCAGTTATAATATCACATAGTCTTACACATGGCTCTACTGAAACGTTAGCAACCTTCTATATCCATATGATCTGTTAAAATAGTTATAAGTGTCATCTTATATCTCTCACTCTTTTCTACAGTTATTATCTCAGACTATGTCTTCTTTCAAACCTTACTTCTACTTGGAAAAGACACAACTGTATTTTCCTTTGATGATTTTGTTTAATTTTATTATGATAAAATCTTTTCTTCAAACTAGAAAATACCAAATCCTTACATAAATTAATTCTCTTAATCTCACCAGTCAGAAAAGAATCCTTTTCTGCCCTCTATGTCACTTCTTACATAACCTTAGGAAAACTCTGTAGCTAGAATAATCCTCCTCTCAAATCTTGTTGTGAAATATTTCCTTGTATGCTTCTTTCTCCTCCTCTTCTTTTTTTCCAAGTTTCCATTCACACATTGATAAACTCTGTTTTAGCTACTGCCATTCCTTCTTTTTCCATAGATCAGTATCGTCCATTTGTTGTACTCTGCGTGTTATGAACACATATTCTGACATATGCCACGATTCTAGTCATTTTATCCTTTATCCTTCTCTGTGCCTTTAAGCACCCTCCTGATCTGTCTCAACCTCATGCAAAATGTCCAACTTACCATTAAAACACAACCCCAAGCCTTTGCTTCCTCAGCCTCTATATTGCATTGTTATATGAGATGAAATCAATGAAAAGCAGCATTAACCTGTATGGGAGTGTAGGTAACAGATGGTAGCAGTGTTTGTTTGCTAGTGTAAAGCTTAGTGTGCAGGTACTACACACTACACTGCTCTATAATGCAAGACAAGCTGAGCAGTAGGGCAGAAATCTTCCTGCACGGTGCTGGCTGCAGCACCGTGTATCCGCGCTCTGGAGAAAAAGCAGACTGCTCCACTCCCCAGAGGATCTCAGCCTGCTCTGTGGGGAGAAGCGTTAGGGCACAGAGCAGGGCAGGCAGAGACAATCAGTGCTGAATCCAGCCCAGAAGAGAGCAAACTGCAGGTCTTTCAGTGGAGTAGGGCCGTGCTATCACTAGTGAGCAGGTTTCTTTTCAGCCTGAAGATAATGAAGGGAAGGAAAGCTTCCTAAGACCCCAGGGGGATGTTTCAGAATTAAAGCAACTGTTCTCAGTTGAAAGTCATAGGACTCATAGAGAAGGATGCAGAAAAGGACCACCACACAATCACATAGTAACCAAGGAGTAATTTTTGTTTTAGATACTCTTGTTTCATCTGTCTCAGCAGATCTGAATTTCTGTCTCTTAACAGCCACCTTCTTCTAGTTTATTAGTTTGTGCTCTAATGCACTTAGCTTTAAAGACTGGGAACGTTTGATGTCTTTTGTTATGCTCACTTCAAAGGAAAAGTTGGGGGTAGTTCCACTTCAAGGCTCTGGGCAAGTCAAGGTCCTATCGCAACGGGGGAAAGAAGCAGCTAGGCAGATGTTAATACTGGATGCATTTTTGCTGCACCAGAGCTAATAGGTTCAGTCCTCCAGCTGGAGAAAGGCAGAAAGGATAAGTGAAAAGAAAAGCTAATCCCATCCCTTGTAAATTGGAGCATAAGTACCGCAGTAGCTTGAATAAAAAGGACTTGAGAGACCAAGTAACAGTATGGTACAACAGTTTTATTCAAGCTATTAAAGGGAGGAGTTCTTTTCTGTTCAGTCATTTACTCGTAACTTTTATGTGGGTGCCATAAGCAGCAACTTAGGCAGAGTCATGCAGATAATAGTGAAAAATAACCTCTAGGTGAGAGATACATAAACAAAATATTGCAAATTTGTCTTGACATACTTGTGCAAGACAGACGTAAGCTGTACAGCACTTGACTTTCCCTAGGTTGATGGATACAGTGGGACTTGAGAAATCCCATCTTCTCAATCCCCTAACAGTTCTGTGAATTAACAGTTGTGAATTAACAACTGCTTGGCTCTAGCGTTTTATCAAAACACCTATGTATCTCTCCTTTCTGTCCGTAACCCAAAATACACTTTCAAACTCTTTCCAGGAATACCTTCTCCATACATGAAGCTAACTTTGCCCTGCCTTCAGAGGTGGATATCTACCTCTCCTTGGTTTACTCTATTGCCTCCTTCCTTTTCCCCTTTGGGACAGTGGACATCAAGAAACAAAGTCTTTTCATCTTTTTTTTTGGTACTATGTCTGTATTTCTTTCTCTTCTGTCTCCATTCTACACCACTAAACATAATCTAAAATCTTTATTTCATTGGTGTCTATTTTCCATCCTTTCTCTTCTTACCACTCTGACAATTCAGGATTCTATCCTACTTCTTACTGCACCACGCATGTTCTTTCACCTGTTCTTCCTTTCTCTTGTTTTCCCACCTCGGTTCGCTTTTGCAGAAGCATCTTCCTTGAGAGTGGAAGCAAAAAGCAGGCATGTAAGCATCTCTGAGGGATGAATAGTGCACACTTACATTCACTTACAGTCTTCATGCTACACTTTACACACAGACATGTGTCTCTTACCAATCCCTTTCTAAATTTCCCAGTTGTACAAAACCATATCCAGCTTATCAAAACCTTCTAGATGGGGATCCCTGTGCCCCAAACCTTTAAATATCTGATTGCCTCTCCACAGCTTCCTCATTCTCTTTGCCTGGCTATGGTCCAGTATTACAGGAAAATGCTGTATAACGGGTGATAGAGGTTTCAAATAAAAACATGCAAATCATGCACAATTTGTCTAAATATGCTTATGCAGGCCAGATGCAATCTGCAGCTGCAGCACAATCCTGTTTATAGTCTTGATGGGTAGAGTTTACAGTCAAAAAGTTCAGCAATCTTCTCAAAATGTAACACGGGCCTCACTACGTCCTCATCAACAATCCCTTCACAGCCTACATAGCGCTCTTGTGTTGAAATAGTAAACAATTTTAAATGAAATACAAATGTTCTGTTTCGAAGATCAGTGTGCTCTGAGTCAACATGAAACTAACCACGCTTTATTTAGCAGCTATTCACATATATAGTTTAATCAACAATAAAATGATCTCAGGACTGTAAGGGGCTAAGGAAGCTGTTCCTGTCCACGTGATATCTTCCACGCTGCACGATCAGCAGCTATTAAGGGTCCTTTAGAGAAGAATGCCTTCTCTCTTATAAGGACCGAGATGGCGTAAGTCAGCTCAGAAAAGGGACATATTGCCCTGGTGATCTGTTAAATACTTATTTAGCTCCACAGGGATAAGACTCTGTCTTTCCAAGATGAATATGGGATCCCTTCCATCTAAGTCATCCTCAGGACCAGCACTCTCAGGAGACCAACCCTTGATTCAGTGCTAACCAACAACCTGGAGGGTAGAACATTATACAGCTCTCCACATCTTTCTCTCCAATGCGATGCCACTCTGACCTCAGCCTCCTGGAGTTTCAGGCAGCTCTTTTAATCTTATTTCCTGCCACAGATTTTCCTTATAGGCTATAGAAAATCTTGCATTTCCTTCTAGTCCCACTCTGCCATTCACAGGCTTCCTTAAAACTGACTTTGCTGTGGTCTGTTTCTCTAAATATGTATATTTTTAAGAAGTAGTACCCTTTGTGTCTTCTTGAGTCACACCACTCACCCACCCCTGTTCATATGCGTATTTAATTTCAACCGAAGTTATTGAAAATAGTCAGCAGAATGTTTAGCATGGAATAATTCACATTTCATTTAAATGTCTAATCATTATATACTAAGGTAGCATTATAAAACCCTATCAAATAAAAACTATTGCATCTAAGTTTCCTTAATTATTACTTTTTTATCCTATGTGTAAGAAAATAAAACACAAAGCTAAACCCTGTATTGCAGTTGAAGAGAAAGGTCCCTGCAAACACTGATTGAGTACACTTTGACAAGATCAATAGCTTTAAGTAACTGTGATATTCAATGGAAAAAAAAAGATACACTGAACACAAGATCAAAAACCAAGGGATTTGATTCCTCCGATGGTCTAAATACATGAAGAAACTCTAGATTTCACTTTGTTAATTGGGGCATTTTTTTCCCCTTTTGCAACATCAAATGGAATAAAACAGTAAAGCAAAGCACATAACACTTAATTACAGTTTCCTATCTTTGAAGATGCTTAAAAAATAAAAATTAAAGTAACTATTTAATCAATCAAGGCACGAGATTAGTATTTTAGCCTTTTGCCTGACAAAATAAAATCAATTAGATGTCTAGAAAATTTTGGAGTATACTTTTTTTTTTTTTTTTACAAACTATATATTCATAAAGCATATGAACAAGACTGGTAGATTTGAAGCTTTGAATAAAAAGCCTCATTAAAATCTTAAAGAAATCTGCTCCTGGTAGATCAGAAACTATCATTTAGAAATTAATTCTTATTAGAGACAAGATAAAATTTTGTGTTTATAAAAAGATTACTTACAGTGTCATATATACCAGCTTATTTCTACACTACAGCAAGGAACCATGAGAATAAACTGAATATCATCTTTTCAAAAGGAAAAATTGAAATGGCCAGTAGGCTACCCATTGCATATTATGGAGACATATTCAACTCCATTTCTATACTGGTTAAACCATAAAGACAAAATATATGTTTGGATGAAACACCTTTCACTTCTGACATTCACTTGCTATTAAAGCATAATGTCATATATAATACAATGCACAGGGGAGCAGGAAGCAAAAGGAAACTTAAGGCAGCAGCGCTTTAAATGTTGCAATAATAAAGGGCTTAGGCAGTATACACATTAAGATCAGTTCTAGTATGCTCTCTTTATTAAAACTGGGTCATTGTCAAAAAATTGCTGATGTTAAGGTTTGTTGTCATGAAAAATAAGAGGAACACACTGCCAGAATGTGCAAGTCTTAATAGACTAGGCTCATAGAAAAACTTATGAATGATGGTAACACTGGAAGCTCACTGTAATGTTACTAGGTATGCCCTCAAGCTGATGCTATATTTAGTATCAGTTACACCTCCTTGGCCAAAGAGGTTCAAACCCACTGGTTCTCACGAGACTTGAAAACAGAGGTGTTTTAAGTTCAACAGAACATGCTATTGCTAAGATTCAGTGGCTCTGCTGATTCCCTATAAGGTTCTAGGTTGAACAAATAATCTCAAAATATGGTGGAGAGTCTGTATGACCATTAGTGGATTTCTCTATGGTTCTCACAGTTTGATCACTTAATATATATACCTAAGAAAAAACATCAGTGGAATCAAAAGGCTTTGGACTCTTGGCTGAATGGTTTTTGTCAAGACAGGAGACAAATTCTTGTGTTTTCTGTCATGCAGAAAACTTCAAAGGTTGATCAAATGAGAAAGGAGAAACATAAGGCAAATGACTGATGAAATCAAACCAAGAGCTGAAAAGAAAAAAAGGCAGAGGTATACACCACTTTCAGAGTTTTACAAGAGTTTTACAAGTTATTCAAAACAGAAGCAAAATCTGTGAGTCAAAGAACTGAGGGTAGCACAACCTATGTGCTACCTACTAACTACAATGTCCTTTGGGCATCCAAAATTATGCCATCTATGGTCTTTTATCCCTTTTACGTGGGAGATGTGTATATATATTCACAATAATGTATACTACCAATTTAACACAGTTGAAAAGTCTGATGACTACCATATGCCTCTGCACAAATAGAGTCCAGATCTCAGACTTTACCCAGAGGTGTACCTAACTGCCGTTTGAGATGATACATCCTGCACATGCATACCACTACTGCCATATAAAATGTATGCTGCACCCCCCAAAAATGGGGCTGGGGGCTTAACCAGTAAGTTTTCTCAGAGTATGCCTAACACGAACTGATAGAATTGGGTTTCTTGCAAAAAGCAGTTATGGTTGCAATTTTCTCTTAAAAAACAGGGGCCTCCGTTATTATGTTATAGCCTAGAGATTAAGTTACATTCATCCAAGAAGTGAGAGACTGAGCTTGAACTCCCTCTTTTGCGCAAAGTAATGTAAATCTACATTACTGGCTACAGAGAAGTTAGACTAAAATACATTACTTTGCAAAAGGGATGATCATGTATTAAACCACTCTAACTTGAGCAAATTCATCACATACTCAATGTCCATCAATGAAATTGCAACAGTATGCTTACCAGTGTACTTAACATAATATGAATGTGTTTTACTGCTTCTGCACAATATAATTTCTCATTCTGTTCTCACACAGAGCTTTGGGTAATTGTCAGCATTTTGGAAAGCTACGCTGAAAAATAAGAATCTATGGAAAAACACGTCAGGAAAACTCTATTTACCCACAGATAATTTCAGCTATTTTACAGCCGTTATGCTGTCTATAAGTAAGTATAGAAATGCAGAAGTGTGCAATCACTGTTTTATCAACCTTCTTTTTTTTTTTTTTAAAAAAGAAGAATATGGAGAAGAAAAAAAAGAAAAAGAAAATAATCCAAGAAAGGGCGTCCAAGGCTTAATATTTTTTCAGTAAGACATCATTAATCTTCATTAAATGTGTGCTGGAGCTATCAGAAATGTCTTAGCTGTTTTCTGATGGACCAAGGCTAAGAAGATATCTAGCCAGTCATTGCCAGTGGCCAGAACCAAAAGCAGGAAGGAAAATAAAGAGATAGCATTAAGAAGAAAAACAATGGGATGAAGTCGCCTTGGGACAGATTTTTGACCTTTTGCTAATAAAACAAAGAAACATAACACAATATGATTTAAAACTCCACTAAAACTGTGACAAAAAGCAGTGCCTCACAAAATCACTAAAATATTGGTTGCTGGATGATGAGGAGATACACCTGGGAAGTGCTACTGCATATTGGGCTCATTTCTACTACTCCTTGTTGGAAGCCTACTACTATTTACATCAGGTACAGAATGTTAGGCTAGACAGATCTTTTGTCTGATCCCATACAGAATTCGTTTTGTATTCTTTCATCATAGTTCAGTTAATTTAGTTAAGGGAAGACATATATATTGATTGGTTTTGTCAGATAGAGGTTGTACAGTTTTCTCTTGACATACAACAAACTTCTTCTACTAGTGAAACTCAACAGTGCAAAGGTTGTATGTGAGAAATGTGAATGATAGTATATATGTGTGAAATGATACCCAAATGGTACTAATGGCATTTTTTTTTTCAGATATGAATGACATATATCAACAACTGAAAATTTAAGCAGAGATATAATTCAGGTCAGATTATGCCCCACAGTGTTGAGGTTTCATGTCTCTAAATAGCAGGAACATGTTTATAAGAGCCACCTAATATGGATTCATTAATATGAATATATCATTTTTTTCCAGTCTTTCTTAAGGAAAGCTTTAGCTAAATCTCTCAAAGGGAAGGAAGAAAGATTTCAGTGACTTAAGGTTTGGGTTGTGAGGTGGTTTTTTTGTTTTGTTTTGGGTTGGTTTTTTTTCCCCCCCCTGAAAATCGTTAGAACTGATGAACCTGAAAAAAGTTGTGCCTAAAAGTGGTTCTAGTCTTGCCACAACCTGTTATTGCCAGAGAAAAATAATCAAATAGTTACTAAGCTAAAAATAATAATATAAAAAAACCCAAAAGCAGATAGACAAAGAGACTGTTGGTATGAAAAATAAATATTCTTTGAATAATTAATACAACAATATAAAAATGCTATTATGCAGGACACAAATCTATACTGATAACCGCATATCTTTATTAAAAAATTATGTTATTTATATAAGATAAGAATGTTTAGGTTAGACCCATGTCATTGTACTATGCCCAGATGCTACTTGCCTAGCAGCTGCACTGTGACACTCTCGAAGTGATCTTAATCCATTCCCCAAATCCCACGTACCGTTAAAAAGTTGCCTGTGATCCACACCGGGTAATCTATTTCCCAACTAACTCTTCGCTCCCCTGAGGGGAACATCCTAGGACCTAATTATTTCATGTTTGTCCAAACCTTTGAGGCCATTAGACAAGGGGGGTGAGGGTAGCGGGAGCTGGGGGGTGCTCCCGGCCAGCGGCTCGCTTGCTGGACAGTTCCCCGCTCCGGTAGCACCGTCAGGAGAAGAGACTCGATGTCAGAGAACTTGTGGGGCCAGCAGCGGCAGCCAGCCTTTTTGCCATTTCACTTTTGTATGTATGCTATTCTAAACAATGCATAAACACAGCTCTATTCTTTTCCTTATTTAAAAAAAAAAAAAATCACTTGATGTTTATCTGCTTTTGTAGGACAGGAAGGAAGCACCGAATCTCCTCAGTAGTTCATAAAGACTGGCAATGTGCATGAAGTGCACTATCTACAAGCAACATCTGTATGTTCTTTCGCGCTTGTTTTTGGTAAAAACTACTGTTTTCATGTGCAAACAATGTATCTCTCTCCTCTATCTCTGTTATTTGATACTTTTCAGAGCTCATTGCAAGCAAACAAAAATTTGCTACAAAATTTCACAAACAGCAAAGATCCTAATTCTGAACTTGCAAGAGAGTCTAAAACTACTGACAGTTGTGTTTGAATGAAATAAATATTTTTGTGCTTTTCCAACTTAAATTGATGTGTAGTCCTGAACAGTGCTCTAAGTCGAATGACAGTTTGGAGACATGTAATTGACTGTAAAATCAACACTTCAGTGCGGTTCCAGTAAATGCTAACAAAAATATTTTCAGAAAGGTGCACATATATACATATACATTCATAGAGAAATTATATACAGGCATTTTAAAGATGCCTTTGTTTATTTCAAATACCTATTAAAAAAACTACCATTTGATAAGATTACCTTTACATGCTCTGTAATTAAATACAATACCTGTATGCTTATGTATGGATAGCCACATGGAAATAGAGATACAAATGCATTTATTAATCTTTCTGTCCACATAGTGACTGACGATTATATTGCAATATTTAAAAGAAAGTCAGAGGATAAAAATGCAGTATTCCAGCACCATGCTATTTAACTTGCCAGCATATAGGTAAATGAAAAGCAGTGCAAACAGATTTCTATAGACATGTCTCTCAAATCCTTTTACTTGAGCCTAGGCTGTAGCTTTCCTAAGTTGTTTACTAAAATGTTATGTTTAAAACTTAAAATTATCTTGGCAACTCTTCTGTTTTTGTCTTCACTTATGAAGGTTATTTTTACATATTTTTATCCTGAGGAATACTTGTTATAATCTATCGGTGTCTACTTTAAACTAAATAACCTATGACCTAACAGTTTGTTTTCTGAACTTTTATAAGGAAGAGGACAAATATCCACCATGAGGAATGCAAAGCACTCCCTCACAAGACCAAAGCAACAGTGCATGAAATTGAACTCAAAAAGAGCCTCCATTCTGTGTGACTTCTTGGCTGACACAATTTAGATATTTATAGCTTTACGAATAGGCCACTGAAGAAGAGCTTGAAGCTTTCTCTAGCCAGGAAGGATTAATGAACATGTGCACCTGGTAATTACAGCACTCCATCTTTCTCAAAGCCCTCACATTGCCTCAGTGGCAGAAACTGTAATGAGCAACCATTGAAAATATCAGCAACTCCACAAGTTATTTAAATATTAAAATGTTTAATCTCTTTTCATACTTTCTATGAAGAATATTAACAGTGATATGCAAAAAATCATACGTAGATATTTTCTTCTTCATGTTATTACCTGGCATCCCTCATTTAAACCATAAAACTCATCTGATATGAATTCAGGCTTTAACTTACTCTAGACTCAAATTAGAAAATGCATGGAAATGACTGTCAAATACTTCCTTAAGTAACAGCAGAAAGAAATATCAGCCTGCGGTAACACATGCAATTCTAAGATCACATAAATTCCGCAAGAAATGTTTACTAGAAAATAAACGTTTAAAGAATTGGGAAAAAGCATTCTGTACTTTTTTCCTTAAAAAGGTTTTCAGAGGTATTGTCAGGTGGAAACTTTTAAGAAGTATGCATGTTACTACAAACATTTGTCTAATATGCATACTCCTAGAAATCTACAGGAGTCGAGCAGTAGAGGGGGGTGGAATGTTTGTTTGTTAAAACACTACCTAGACTAACTTGAAAAACACTATGCACTCATTTTGAGATTAAAAAATACCAAAAAAAAACCCTTGGAAAATATTGCAAAATATAAAACCCACTTCATCATCAACATAGTAAAAATTCAAATAGTCTATAAGCATTAATAGTAGAATTTTCTTGCGTTATTCTGATATTTGATATACCATTAATATGAAGCAGACAGATACATAAATGGATGAAGCAGGCCATCCAAAAATAAAAACATTATTACTAATACAGGTTATTTTAAGCAAAAAGCCTGAACTGTTTTATAAGTGAAATTAAATTTTAAAATACATTTTAGTGAAGCACTTAGCTATTACAACATTTGAATGGAAAGTCAATAATAACCTAAATTCACAGACACCTATATAGCTCTAAAAGTAACCTTTTAAAAGATATTTAAGCACAGTATGAGATTTGAGCATTAAAAATGTCCTTTTATTGTTAAAACATACTGTTCCTTGGTGGATTATAGAAAAAGAAAAGACTCCAATAGAGATAAGTGTGCATGAAATGCTCTCTCCAGAGTATTCACACAGTATAGCTGCCTGCAATAAGGGGACTTCAAAAAGCAGCAAGACAAGAGATGTTCAAAGCACCTTGCAGCGTTGGGCTGCTGGCCTCTACTGCTGTTTTTAATACAGTTAGGTTTAACTTGGGAGCGGATAAATAATTGACAGCGATATTTGCTGAAAGCTTTGATCACCACACCGTTTGTCACAAGCTCTAAAGTAGTCATTACGCTAACACTTAATCTGGGGCTTCTTATTTCAAGTACAAAAGCATCCCCTCCCACCTATTGCTCACTGACTCCTGCATCAGAACAGAGGACTTAAGATGCAGCCCGCACACCACCAGCAGCACACCACGCTCTCCACCAGCAGATTCCTTCTCCAGCACGCCTATTTTCGCTTCCTTACCTTTAAAAGGCTGTCCAAAACCTGCTAAGTTCCCCCAGACGATTTTAATTCACAGCATCCAGCGGTGCATCCGCACAAAGCTTTGCCATTGCGAGTGTGAAGAGAAAGAGCTGCTGGGATGCTGAATGGCACATCAGCCAACTTTGTGTGTATCCGCGGCTCCCTGAAAAAGCTGGACTGAAATTCGCCTCGCTTGCGGATTGGATTCAACAGCACCCAGTAACAGTGAGCGAGAGCAAGGATTTAAAAGGGAAAGGGGGTGGAGGAGATGGAGAGAAAGGAAAAACCCTGCCAGTGTTGGATAAGCCTTGCCTGTGAAATGTAAGCTGGTCTTCCGAGTCCAACAAATACGTGCGAAACTACTCTTCTGTAATGTTTTGATTGCACTGTGTACCATAGGAGGCCATCAGTTTAACGGCTGATATTTCAATATAGAATGCGATGGCTATTCACATTACTAATATATTATGGAATAACATAAACGTTTTGGTCTCCATGTTATAATAGCATAAAGAAAATGCAGTATGTGAATAAAAGTAATTTTAGATCTAGTTAGACTTCAATTTTACTAGTGGCTTATTTTTTTTACTAGTTGAGATCCAATTAACTATAAAAATTGTTTCCTTTCTTCCCTATTACATACAGATATTGATGTTCCCATGTAACAGTGTAGACTGTCTCACCTGCATTACTTATCAAGTCCTCGTAGAAAATCTACCTATAACAGCGAGCCCTGGCTTTACATGTTTTATGCTACATTCAGGCTCGAATGAATCAGAGGGTTTGTTGAGACAGTATTGGGCACATTACACCATGTTAAGGCCTTAAATATCCTTCAGCAGAACGCTGCCTACATTATTCTGATGAATCTGTCTAAAATGGAGTATTTTTGTCTGTTATAGCTAATATTGTACACATGATATACAATATAAAGTTTAATTTTTGTATCTAAAAACATCAGTGGGGTCTGTAAATTTGTCTCTTGCCATTTTAAGAATAATGTTGAAGAATACATGCTTTATCATGTATTTTTCCTCAAACCATAGTAGTGTACAAATTTACTTCCTATTGCTGACAATGAAAATACTGTTTTCTAGTGGCTCTGCTGTTTGGCACTGGCACAGAAATTTGAGGTCAGAAGCAGAAGTAAAAGTGCCAGGAAGATAAGAGGCCAGATGTACCACAGAGGTGATGACCTCATTTGGCAAGAAATGCACTTTGGATATATAGTTTAAATAGAACAGTTTATTTGAAGCAGTACCTATTTTTAGTGAGGTTGGGTAAGGAGGATCGCCTCTATCACCTCCAGGGTCTTAGGCTCCATTAAAATAAGTAAGACACATAATAAAGAACAAGCAGGAAAAAGGACTGCCAAGGTAAAAGGAATGGCAACTTTCACAATTATCTATCTGTTCAGTTTATTTTTTTTTCTTCACAAACATTGTGTCTGTCTAAATGATAAGGAGTTCACATTCCAAATTTCATTGCCAATTACGAGGCGTTAAATTGGCCTGTATAGGTTTTTTGGCTCCTATTGACCTCATCAAACAGCTGTGATTTCTAAGCAATCAGTCTCTAATGAGTTTAGAAACAATAAACAGAAGTTAAAATGCCAGCTGTATTTCATTTATCTTTAAAAAAAATGAACTCTCTTAAGATGTACATCTTGAAAATTTTAAGTTTAAGACGAACAAAATGTTCTTTGGTTTTACATTTTTTGCTAAGGCATGGAGGAATCATCCTTTAGTGAATGAAAAGGCAAAACAATACTTATGCTCTGCCTCTGTCTTTTTAATATAGTTAGTGCCTTATCAGCACTCAAACACATTCCTGTGAGCAGCTCTGGAAAACTAGCTAGAATGCTGAAATACTTTCGCTCTCTTTCAGTCTTGTTCCATTTTATTGTCTTATAATGCAAACATCTGTAATGTACTGAAAACTATATTGCAAATTTTAAAACCAGGTAAAATCTGTGCACCTAATGAAAGGAACATCTCAGAGAAATATCTGAAATGCACAATGTAGCTATTACTTGCAGGAAAAGAATTTGCTATACACACATCACAAGTAAATATCTTTAAAGCTTACCATACTGATAGAATATTTTTTCTTAAAGAAACAGATTTTTGTCACTACTTGTTAATGTTAGATAAGATTACCAAAATACAAAAGGAACGTTACTATATTAAATACTTAAATATATTAATTAAAGGTTAGAATACTGGCTCATTTAAAGGGTTGTGAACAGAAGATAATTCTCAGCTGTGAACTCTGTGATTAAAGTACTTAACATTTAAGGGCTGTTAGTCCATCATCTTTCCTGTGCACAAAACTCATTGAAAGCAAAACAGCCCAACACTTTAAATGGTTTGCTTGTTTATGTTTGATGACTCTTTAAGTAAGAGGGATCCAGATAACCTCTTGGCAAAGAATTCATTACATAGCCATTATAGTACAATAGTACTATTTCAGGAATCATGTTGCACATACATTTCTTGACTAGTCACGTGCACTTAGCAGTCCATTTTGTGTCCTACGCAGAAATATTGCATGCACATAATAAATATGCATTTGTAGTTCCTTATGATTGTAGTATACAAGGATCGAATGTAAAACAACTTCCTTGCAAAAAGATACATGCACTTATCCCAATTTTGGTCTATGTCATATCCTAAAATAGTTTTACTTTCATCCCTGACATCTTGCAGCCCTTCAGCAGAAGATAAAAGTTAACACATCCCCAACTCCCCAGTTGAACATAGTTCTTTAAGAAAGCCATAGAACTAGACCCTGAAAGAAACCACCCCCACTAACATCACCCTGTTGATTGCAGCTATCAGGGAGTTACACAGAGATAAAATGGTTTCGGAGTTATCTAAGCTTAATTGTATGGAGAACAAATACTTTGGCTTAGCAAATGAATAGGAATTCAACAGAGAGACAGGGGTGTGTTTGCCATGAGCTCTCCTACAAGAGACAGGTGGCGGCATGTTTAAGTAGATGTAGATAATCCACAGCAAATTCTAGGTAATGTAGAAAATATCTCATTTGAATGTGAAAAAAAAACATACATCAGTGTAGAAGGTCCATCCATATCAGAGACTTTTGTGGCCAGCCAAACCCCAGAAGGGTTTCCTCATTTGCTCTCAGATCATCGTTTAGAATAACTCTGTCATGAATGTACAACTGATCTTGCCCTGATTAATGACACTTCTGTTTGTGACCATGTTGGAGATTATATTTTGCACAAAGCTGTAGTGTGATGGGTAGCTAAAGGCAGGAGAATTCAGGAAAACTCTAGGGAAAAGAGTGGCTTAAGTTAGAGGCAGCAAATGTTACTAAATGAGACTGCCAGATCTGTCAGCTTTGAAAATTTTGATTCACTGTCCTGCTGAGCCTCACAGGTTTTGACCATACAGGTATCATAATAGAAGTGCAGAAGAAAAAAATAATTTCAGCAGCATTAAAAGGACTGTGTCTCAAAGACAGTGTTCGTTCTTTGCAGAAACAGCACAGAAGCATAAGGCGGGCAGAAGGGGCACTTTATTGTATTTGTCTAGATTATTTGCACGAGGTATTAAGACTTCACAGGTAAAGGAGACATAGATGTGTCATGATCTACAAAAGGCTCCTATTACTAACTCTCTATTCTTACCACTAAAAATACTACCATTTTGGTTTTAAGGCACTTTTTTGTCATTACTCCACTTGGCCAAAGATCGTTGAAACCGCATAAGGCGGGCAGAAGGGGCACTTTATTGTATTTGTCTAGATTATTTGCACGAGGTATTAAGACTTCACAGGTAAAGGAGACATAGATGTGTCATGATCTACAAAAGGCTCCTATTACTAACTCTCTATTCTTACCACTAAAAATACTACCATTTTGGTTTTAAGGCACTTTTGTCATTACTCCACTTGGCCAAAGATTGTTGAAACCATAAATTAGATAAAGGATGCAGTCACACCTGAAGTTGCCATACTTTATAGGCTACTGTGGCATGTAAGATGGAAGGAATTGCAATATTACCATTGAGAGTTGTAGGTTCATGGTATTCTTTATCCTTTTAGTTCTTAAACCTATGTCTCCTACTTCCGATGATTGTGACAGAAAGTCGGGTGTTAGCATAGTTAGGGACAAAGGCCAATTTCTCTCCTTGCTCTTGCAGTACAAAAGAAAGTACTGAAGTTTGAAATATTAAATTAAGAGCAAAAGAATAAAAAGAATAACACCCAGTTAAACCTAAAAACGTGAACACCCCTACGCAGCAGTGGTCCGGGTTCAGCATTGTACAAAACATACATCCACGCGAGGTAGTGATCCTCTCTCCCATGTGAGCCAAGCAAACTAGGGAGGCAAGCTCCCATTTATTTGCTATTTTACAGACTGGTTGTCTACTGAGAAGTAGGTACTTCCTAATAGCATCCAGCTATTAGGCAAGAACAGGTCTAGTTATAACCTGTTATAAGCTTTCCTGATGGTGCAGGCTTTTCTGAACATCGAGTAGGAGGTGCTTGCTATGAAATCCTGATTTACTTACTTCCACCTACTGCTTTCTCCTTGTTCATTCTAAGTGACTTTTCTGTGGAGGAAAGTCAACAGAGTCTCAACCTTAGCCTTTGTACACCACCCTTCAGACCTACGCCTATTTCTACCTGCTGTTTCAGATCATCCAGATGAGCTTAGGTACCATACAAGAAATATGTGCTTAAATTACATGGACCTTTGTTTTCTGTCATTTGTCAAGCACCATTCCATGATTTTACTATGCTGTATGTCCCTAGGTTTGAAATCCTTGCATAATAGGTGAGATATTCTGCAGGTGTACATGAAGTTGAAAGAAACCTGAAGACTCAAAAACTCTCATGAGTGAACTCTCTTGTTAAGTCATTCACTGAAAAGCTTTTTTTTTGTTGTTGATTTCACCTTTCCTTTTTCCTTCTGAATAGCAAAGCTTTTAAGTAAGCCGAGTTTTGCTACTAACAGGCAAAATGGCTTAGATTACAGATGCCCTTTTCTTAAAGGTTCTATTAAAAAGAGTGTATTAAAATGTATTAGTATAACGTATCAATAGTAAGCTAATAGCAAATTTCTAAAGGGATAGATATGTAAGAAATTCCTTAATACACTGACAACATGAAAGCTGAACACAGAAAGGAGTGGAAATTGCTCTTTCACCTATAACAAAAAATACTGCCTGTAACTGCTACAGCACCTGCTGTGCTATCAGTCCTGTAGAACAGCCAACATACTGCCTGTTTCTTCTGATATGACTGCCATCCCCTGTCTTCAGCTCTTGGCATGTGCACAGATTACTTCTACATGTAATAGTCAATTATTTATCTCAGAATTTTAGTTTTGATTAATATGTCTGAAAAATAATATATATACATATCATACAATGTTTCTTCTTTCCAGGCAAATTAATAAATTTGCCAAAAGCCTGTGTGTGGAGTAGTAGAGATTGCAAAGGGCACTGGGGTGCTCCAGCCATGTTCTGTCTGTTGGTTTCACCAATACTGACCACCTGCTCTATTGCTTGACCAAGTGACTGTTCACCAGACAGAGTTGTTAGGGAGGAGGAGTTGACACAGAACTCTCATCCTGTAGTTCACATCATTACATCTCAGTCAACTAGATTGGGCTTGGGCACACAAGGACATCAGACAAGACTTTATATATGAATACATTTTTAGAGAAAGATTTATTAAAAGATAATAATTTACCATGACAATAATTGCTTTATTCTTATCATCCAAGAGACGTAAAAGAAGCTTAATTTTTATCTTCAAATTATAATTTTCATTATTACGGTTGAAAGAAAAAAGTCAGTTGTTACTGTTTTGCTGCTTAGTATTTTTAGACCAATTGCCAAACCTGTTGAAGAAAATTATGAAGTGCATCCTAGGAAGGTTGTCAGCTACATTAAACAACCTGAATAGTTCCAGTAGCTCTAATATATAAATTTACACATATAATCTTACCACTAGAAAGCACATTTTAAAACTAATATTTGATTTTGTTCCTTCTGCACGTCTTGTGGTTCCATCCAAGATGAAATTTAGCATGAGAAATTGTTCTGTGATGAAATAGAGCATCACTCAAAGTGTGCACACCAGTTAGAAAGATGAAATTATTCTCCTTCAAAGAAATGCATGTTCTATTTAGACTCGTATTTTATCACACTGGGCTTGGATCTTAAATATTCATTTTGATTATGTATTATTTCACTGATTTATTGCCTCATTAATTCACTCCTATAGTAATGTGATCAACTTCAATGGATATATTTAAGCTGTTACATACATCTTATCTCTTTGTGCTGCACCAAATTCCTCCATCAAAATAGTTAATTAAGAAAGAAAATCAAATTTCTCATGAATTTTATGAAGACATGTGGATAATATTAGAAATGAGCATAGCAAATGAAAAGTCGACATAGTATTCATGTTTGATTTAATAAATCAAAAGTGAAGCAAGAGTGTGTCTAGAGTACTCACTGGTTGTAACATCTGAGAGATATATAGTACTCTGATGAGTGTTGATAAGATAAAATGAGATATATCAGTGTTTCTACTTCACGGTTTGTAAAGTCTGTTTATTATTTGTATTCATTTTGGTGTCTCAGTTACAACGGTAGCATAGTACAAAAGGACTCGGGACCTCTGAATTATTTCTCCTCAACAAGATTTTTTCGGAGACTTAGGGAAGAATCAGTTAGCTTGTTTATTCATGATTTTCAAAGAATCTAGAGGAGTTAAGTATCTTATCTCAGTGGAATTGATGATCTTTTAGCCCATTGCTTGCTTTCTCAGATTACTTTGAAAATCCTACATCCTTTCCCTAGTTATCCATCCATTGAAGAGAACATAAAATTTACTTATCTGGAGTATCCGATATGAAATATGTCCACACATTGCTGAAAGATGATGATGTGAATATGATCATAGGGAAATATGGGACAAGATTTAGGTATAAGGCAGTGATAAATCAACTGCTTCCTAGCAGAATATAAGATTGTATAAAAAAAATCATCTGCTTTTTTTCACTAGCAAAGATGGAGACTTAAGGCTTTATCTTATAGTAAATAACCAGCTGTAATTTGAATGGCATTGTAAGTCACTGAAAGCAAATTCTTCCTTTTTTTTTTTTTTTTCTGCTTTCTTCCTTCTGGTTCTTTTCTGACTCCATCACCAACAGCAGCAAAAAGACAGTAAAAGCAGCTATAGAAACTCCACATTTGCAGGACCAGAAAACACTATCATGTTCTATTTGTGTCATAGCTGTGGCCAGTGTGACAAGCTGGAATATTACAAGGTTAGGCCATCAGTGAAAAGTGATATTTCATATCACAAAGAAAAAAATTGTCACATAAAAGACAGCCCATACTTAGTAACTCCCATTTCTGTTCTCGGCCTAATTAACTTTCATATTGATGATAGAGAATTCCAGGCATGTCTAATGCAAACTACTTTTTAATTACTTGAAATATCTATGATTGGCAACAGTTTAATCTATGAATTAAAAAAAAAAAACAACAAAAATTCTGCTAAAGTGTTTACAGTTATTTAATGTAGATTTCTTATAATGCCATGAATATTTGTCAAGTCTCTGTATTTGGAATCTTCTCTGCCTCCTTTTAATGAAATAAACATCATCCACTTTTTTTTTTAAATGACATAAAATAAAATTAAACAGGATTTCCTAACAATTTATTAACACAGTCATTTAATTGTTTTGTTATTGCATGCCTTTATTACTTGTAAAGCTTAGAATCGGGTTTGAGAAGACATATATATATTAAAAACAAATAAAATTGTTGTGTATTGTTTTAGTATTATGAAGGTGAATAAAAATAGATAGCATCTCGATTGAATAAATTCATTGTTACAGGCTTGAACAGAAATCATAATGGGGATAGAATACTGCCACAGTTTGGCTACATAGTACAGTTGCAGATAATAGTTTTATCTATCTTAGAAAAGCTGCAGAAGAGTCATTGAGCATTTTCAAGGTCAAATGTAAACTTGACATTGTATGGCTTGTACTGCAATGTCAGAAAATGATACATTACAGCAATCATTTTATTAGTGTGCATAAAACCTTATATAGTATTTGCATTTTGGAAGCAATACGGAAACATTAACTCCTTAATCATCAAAATACCCTAGGGAGATTTTTAAGTACAATACATGAGAACAGATCATGGAAATGAAAAAAGGAGAAAATTAAATTCATATTTACAGAAAAAGCCTATATGATTTTGATTTAAAATTTTCCATGTTTTCTTATGTATAGGCAGTCCATAAGGACACACTGAAAAATTATCATTAGATCAAAGCAGCAAAAGTAGAAACTGGATGGCTATATAAATTCCAAATGCCTTGGGATCTGCTATTACTGAAAACAACTTCACAGTCTTTTACATGTAAAAGTAGAGACAACATAAAATTAAATTTAAAATTGGCTGATGATTCAGCTCTCAATCTAATGAAACAGACATTGCCGTTTCCTACCTTTCCTAACATCTTGGGCAGACATCTTTTTTTAATGAGAGGTACTTAGGAAGTTCATCCAATAAGGGTCATGAGACATCCCAGAAGATAAATTAGAAGTAGTATCTTTCCCCTTTAATTCAAAACACACAGCTATTTTCTTAATTTTGCCTTAGTTTCAACAGTAGGGGAAGGCTAGTCATATGGTAATTCCAGATCTATTTTACTCTAACTTTTTCAATGTCCTAGACAATGGGTGCCTCCCATTCTCCCCTTTGCCCATTAGGCAAAATTAACACAAACACATAAATTACCTCGGTTTTCCTGCCCTAGGGTTTTACTTTACACTACCTTTTGATATGCAACACTACACAGGTCCTTATTTTCCACCATCCACCTCCAGTCCAGCTTTGCCCAGGACACTAATTGCATACCTTAAAAACAATGACTTATTCCTTTGTTGCCCTAGCACAGTTTATTTCAAGAAAAATTGTGAAGATAGTTCAAAAGTGGGAAATCCACAGTTTATGGAAAATGTAGCAATAGAATTTACCTCATATCTAACTTCTGATGTCTACAGTACAGATCTCTGTATCTGAGATAGTTATCAAAACCCTATAAGCAATAGAAGTAAATAAATAATTTTAGGGTAAAATATGTCTCATATTAATGTGGGTATTTAAAAGAGATCAGATGAATTTTGTCTCAGATCCAACCATTACTTCCCATTAGCTATAAATGGAGTTCAGAATGATCCCCTGTCTATACGGTAGACCTGTGAAGTTAAGTGAGATGAATCTTACCTTAAGCATCTATATTAAAAAGAATGAAAATACTTTGCCTTCTGTACACTGGAATGGTTTTCCTCATTATATTTTTTTTAAAGTTTCCCCATATAAACTTTTTAAATTTATGTGATTTTGTTTCAGAGCATTTTAGGGATAGAGTTAAGTGTCACACTAAAAATTTTGAGCACAATCTTTTCCTTGATGTCTTGGGTTTCCATGGCAAGGTTTTGGTAGAAGGGGGACTGCAGGGGCCGGTACGGTGAGAAGCTGCTAGAAGTTTTCTCTGTGTCCAGCAGAGCCGATGCCAGCCGGCTCCTAGATGGATCCAATGCTGGCCAAGCCCAAGCCCATCAACGATGATGCCAGCACCTCTGGGGTAACATGTTTAAGAAGGAGGAAAAAAAAGCCTACGCAACAGAAAACTGCAGCCTGGGAAATGAGTGAGAGTATGTGAGAGCAACAACTCTGCAGACACCAAGGTCAGTGAAGAATGAGGGGGACGAGGTGGTCCAGGTGCCCAAGCACAGATTCCCCTGCAGCCCTTGGTGAAGACCATGGTGAGGCAGGCTGTCCCCCTGCAGCCCATGGAGGTCCACAGTGGAGCAGATATCCACCTGTAGGGGTGGGGGGAAGGTGTTTTAAGACTTAGGTTTTATCTCACATTACCCTGTTCTGATTTGACTGGTAATAAATTAAATTAATTTTCCCCAAGGTGAGTCTCTTTTGCTTGTGATAGTAATTGCTGAGTGCTCTCCCCATCCTTATCTCAACCCATGAGCCTTTCATTATATTTTTTCTCCCCTGTACAGCTGAGGAGGGGAGTGATAGAGTGACACTGGTGGGCACCTGGTGTTTAGCCAGGGACAATCCACCACACCTGAATATAACTAAACTTGCTTATATAAGACTTACATGAGAGTTTTAGTTTCTAGACATGTTGCACACCAGTATAGTCTCTTACAATTTCCCAGAAAATTTACCAGGAGTAAAAGTTAGTAGAGTTCATGACCTTAAAAAAATTACTAAATGCCACAGTAATTTAGAAATTCACTTTCATACCTGCTTTGCAGTACACCTCAAAAGTCTGATTCAAAGAAAAATATCTATCTTCAATAGACTTTGACATCAGACCTTTATATTGTTTTATTTACAGAATAAATCAGTGGATCTGTGCATATACAGTGAAAAAAGGATATCACAGAATCACAGAATCAGTAAGGCTGGAAAGGACTTTCAAGATCATCAAGTCCAACCATTAATCCAGTGCCACCATGTCCCGTAAACCATGTCCTGAAGCGCCACATCCACGTTTTTTGAACACTTCCAGAGATGGCGACTCCACCACCTCCCTGGGCAGCCTGGTCCAATGCTTGACCAAATACAGAATCATAGAAACTTTGGGTTGGAAGGGACCTTTAAAGGTCATCTAGCCCAACCCCCCTGCAATGAGCATGGACATCTTCTCCTAGATCAGGTTGCTCAGAGCCCCTGATCTTGAATGTTGACAGGGTTGAGATATCTACCATCTTTCTGGGCAACCTGTGCCAGTGGTTCACCACCCATGTTGTGAAAAATTCTTCCTTATACCTAGTCTGAATCTGCTCTCTTTTAGTTTAAAACCATTTCCTCTTGTCCTATCGCAACAGGTCCTGCTAAAAAGTCTGTCCACATCTTTCTCAAAAGCACCCTTTAAGTACTGGAAGGCTGCAAGAATGCCTTCTCTTCTGTCTCAACAAACCACAACTTTCTCAGCCTGTCCTCCTAGGAGAGGTGTTCCATCCCTCTGATCATTTTTGTGGCCCTCCTCTGGACCCACTCCAAAAGGTCCATGTTTTTCCTGTGCTAAGGGCTCCAGATCTGGACACAGGACTCCAGGTGGGGTCTCAGCAGAGTGGAGTAGAGGGGCAGTATCACCTCCCTCGACCTGCTGGCCATGCTGCTTTGGATGAAGCCCAGAATAGGGTTGGCCTTCTGGGCTGTGAGCGCACATTGCTGGCTCATGTCCAGTTTTTCATCCACCAGTACCCACAAGTCCTTCTCAGCAGGGTTGCTCTCAAGCCCGTCATCCCCCAGTCTATACCGATATTGGGGGTTGCCCCGAGCCAGGTGCAGGACCCTGCACTTGGCCTTGTTGAACCTCATAAGGTTCATGTGGACCCATTCCCCAAGCTTGTCCAGGTCCCTCTGGATGGCAACCTGTCCCTCAGGCATGTCAGCTGCACCACTCCACTTGGTGTCGTCCACAAAGTTGCTGAGGGTACACTTGATCCCACTGTCTATGTCACTGATGAAGATATTAAAGAGTACTGGTCCCAGTATGGACCCCTGAAGGCCACCACTCATCACCGCCCTCCATCTGGATATTGAGCCATTGACCACTACCCTCTGGATGCAACCATCCAACCAATTCCCTATTCACCCAACAGTTCACCCATCAAATCCATCTCTCTCCAATTTAGAGAGAAGGATGTTGTGGGAGACCATATTATATGTTTAATAATTTTTGTTGTAACAAAATTGCTTTGAAAAAGTAATTCAAAGTAAATAAATTAAATTAATACTGAAATAACAAACAGCAATTCAAATATTAAAAGAAGGAAACCTGACCTATATTAAATGTTAAGATATATATAATGAAAAAGCAATTGGTGTCATCCACAAAAGCAATATAATACTGAATCTTTTCAGTACAATAAAGACCTTATAAAGTCTAAAGTCAGTAATCTACCAACTGTTCAAAATTACAGAATACAGAAAAAAGGTTTTAACAAAGTAAAAAGCTGGTGAAAAAGACAATTTGGGAAAACTAAAGAACCTTTACACCTTCCCCAACAGCATCTACTGTGAAAAGCTGATTCAGGCATCCCTTTTATGCAATGTAGCAAAATGCAAACTTATTAACTCTACCCCAGTTAGGTCAGAACTAGCTCCACAATACCAAAACTACCAAGCCATAACTACCAAGCAGTCATTTTGATTATATGATCTATATGCACTACTTATTTTTTTATAGTCACAACATACTTTAAAACTTAGTAGATTAATATTTTCAAAATAGGTCAGCTATTTTCATGATGAATGCACTACACAGTAATGAGCACTTAGCTCTATCATTTAATACCTTTTTAGAAGGAAAACTATGAGTCCATGTCAAGTATGTATCATGTATAGCCAAGCTTCTTTCTTTACTGTAAATATGCAAGTCTCATTGTCCTGAGCATAAAGTGTAAGCTTAAAGCTCTCTGTCCTTGGTCCATCCAGTTAGCAGATATATTTGACATTTGAAACATACAGAAGGTTTCAACCAGTAAAAATTACAGATCTGTTATCTGGAGTGAATTAGCTGTTTAAACCTTACTATGTGTTAAAGACTGCATCTCTTAAATGGATTTTTTTCTCTTTTTTTTTCTTCCTCATTAGGGAACCTCAGTGAGAGAAATATAACCAGGTTTATAAAACTAGTGTTTCTTCCTGAACAACAACAACAAGAGAAAAAATCTGTTTCTGTCCTCAAATTTGATTTGAATGAAACACTCACTAGGACTGATCCAGACTGGATTACTTGGAGGACTATTCTTCTAAAAACTAAGTCTTGTAAAAAGGATAATAATATATGAAATATATCAGGTTTCAGTGTCAGTTGCTGTTACAGACTGGGAAAACAAATGCTTTACAAAAGCATTTAGTATTGGAATTTGGGGGGGAAAAAAGGGAAATTAAAAAATACTTGCATGCTGCTTCGCTTCTTGCATACCCCTTACTTGAGCATGTTAATGTCTTTATAGCGTAGTTTTGAATACTGTGCTTTGATCATCTAGTCCACCTATAGTGAAGACCTCCTGCAGAAAATTTGAATCACGCATTTAAAATCGATAGCACCCACCCATCAGAAATAATAAAATGTGTTTGCTGACTTCCTACCTAGGGTCTATGAAGAAAAAGAAAACCCAGCTTCAGAAAGAAAATCCATTCATCTGAATCTGGATTTAACAAGCATAGATCTACATGAACTAGGGATATCTGAAAAGCAAAAGCTCAATTAATTGCACCTAACAATTAGACTGAGTGTACTTCTTCATTTCACAAAGCATTTGTCATTTAATGTCATAGGACTGTTATGCAGGAAAACTATGGAAGGATCTTTCTGATCTTCAGATAGGAAAAGAGCAATTTCCAACAGACAGGGTTAATCCAAGAAAGAATTCCTGGACACAAACCCACTTGTAATCCAATGTCTGCCTTGTCATTCAAGTCCTTATATTCCACACCCCTTCTGTAGGTAGTGCTAACTGAAGAATGCAGTTTTGCATGTAACAGGAAAATCTCTCCCTCTCTGGGATTAGGTTGACTATGACTTATGCAACTATTTAAAAAAAAAAAACAAAGAAAACAAACCCAAAACCTTTTATATTATAACATTACTCTTACAGAGGAGTGATAAAAAAAAAAAGCAATAATTGCCTCTGTAGTACCAATTCCCTGAAAAAAAACCTCTGAAAAAACCCCTATTTTCATTAGAAAAGCAGGAGAGCGTACAAGTGTACTCAGTCATTCTGTCTGAGTATGTTAGGCTGAGAAGTAAAAATAAAACCCAAATTTATTGCTAAGGTTTTATATGAACACATAATTGTTGAAAACATCTTAGAATATGTTTTTTACAACCATAAAATTTGTTGAAGAGTAGGAAGTTAACACTTACATTCACTGTATCATAGTCACAATCATTTTCTGTAAATACTCTTCAAAATGGGACCTTCTAAGTGGTAGCCATTATTCTCTTTATCAATCTTCCTTGTAATAGGTATCTGTCTTTACATTAAATTGAAGATGCTTCAGGAACTTTAATAATCTTGGCCTTTTTTTTGGCTCTCTAAATAGATAACTAATGATAACATTGACCACAGGTGATAAGGGAATTTTTTTCTTTTTTTTTTTTTTTT
>NW_010561393.1:31433-45498 GCF_000687285.1 Phaethon lepturus | reverse complement strand
GCCCTGGGCATCGGGCACCTCCCTGGGGACGGGCGGAGGCTGGGACAGGAGGTTGGGGGGTCAGACCCTGCGAGGGGAGCTGGGGTCAGACACAGCAAGGCCTGAGAGCACCCTCAGGGCCCTGACACCCGGTGAAAACATGCAAAGTTCCAGAAAATGAGAAGGCCTACAACGCGTGAAGCTACTACCCTCAGTTAACAAAAAGCACAACCCAAGACAAGGACGAGAACTTGCGGGGTGGGGGGGGAAATTAGCTAGAACAGATCATAAACGTATTGGAAGAGGTAGCGATGTGTGTCCAGCGTGGACAAGAGGGCTACTGCTACCCAGGGCAGTGCTCTCCACAAAGCAATAGTGAGCAATGGGAGATTAACAGCAGTAAGAGAAGTTGTCCGTTTAGAAAGAAAAGGTATATTTACTAGATGCAGATTTTGGCACACACGGAAGGAAATGGAGTGTCAGAAAAACAGCCTGATCTGCGGTGTTGAAGCTTCGAAGGGAACGAACTAGTTAAGAGAAAACTGTAGCCTGCCATTAAGACGGTGGTAGTGTGTGGGGGATAAATGTTCTCTTTTAGCTCCAGCATCAATAGGAAAAGAAGAACAGTCTTGTGTCAGTATTACTACACTTCCCGTTTCCAGCTTTGAGGAATAGGCAGGACTAGCAGAAAGCAAGCCCTCATCCAGCACCAGTGCTCATTTCTTACATCCGTGTTTTCACAGGGAAGGTCAGCGCTAGCAGGTACTATGGATTTCCACAGGGTACACTTCTCCAGCTGATCTCAGCAGGAGCATAAGCTATTAGTGGTTTGTAGTCTGCCACTAAATGACTGAACCCTAAACCAACAAGCAAAACTTTGATGTTTTTCCCCCAGCTGCACTGCTGGCCGATTCTTAGGAGATTTTGAGTTTTGCCCCTTATAAATATAAACCACTAAGCATCTAAAAGGCTTTTCTGTGTCCAAGATCATTGCCTTCAAAAAGGTTTACAATACCAAATATTTCAATACAAGTCCCCAAAAGAGGATCTAGGTATTCCTCCATTCGCTCAAGTTAACGGTGTTCAGAAGCAGGCCTGTGACTAGCACTTACAGGGCATTTTCCTTTGAAGGAAACAGGGGAACCTTCCCTTCTACAGAATATGGATTAGTCTCATACACAGGAAAAGGCAGGCAAAGGAGAAGGAGAGGAAAGAAGAGGGATTTATAAAGGGACAGTAAAGAGACTTACCATCTTCAGTCTGTTAAAGAGATGATAATAGCACTGCCCCCATCCCAGATTCCCCTGGCAACACTTATTGTTTTTGTAATTACACTTGCCTTTAAAATAATTTTTCTTCCTTCATTGCTTTGGGAAAAATCCACATAAGCAACAAGGGAATCATTTGACAGTACATCAGGGAAAGTGAAATTATTCTATGTAAAAGTGCTTTGAAATACACAAAAGGAATGTAATAAAAGCATTGCAGTCTCTTGGATAATCTGTAACATTAATAGGCACAGTCATGCAGACAGAAGTGTGATTCTTTTAATCTGGCACCATGCATCAGGGTATCTGAGAGCCTAAATTATCTCCTTAATCCCCATACAAAACACTGTTTTCATTAAGATGATCTATTACCTAACTTTTTTCTTTTTCCCTTTACCTTATCATATTCCTTCTTTATTTAAAAGCTAGGCATTCCACTTGTTCTTTATAGAGATAAACTGAGCTAACAACTGAAATCTCTGCACAAGCAACACAGCTGGTGTATTAGTTCTCTGATTTAATTCAATCAATTCATGACAGTTTCTTTAAAAAAAAAAAATCTGGGATTCTTTAATGAGAATATTACAGTACTGGCATCATACTGTAAGGGTGAACCTCACCTGGGTCCTGAGTGATTCTGAGGGCCGGACACTGCTACAAAGCTACAGCCAAAAGCAGGCATTTCTAAATTAGCTCTTGGAAAACCCTGCTTATGCTTCATCCGGACTTCCAACTTCCAAGAATTGGAGCAAGGCAGATATATGTGCTGTGGATTTACAAATGTACCAGTCTAAATCCATTTATTCTGCTACTAAAGCTAGTAAGAAGGCAACCAGTGATAATGCAGTAGTCACAAGCAAGCAGGCTTTATCATTTCAAATTGCAGGCTGACTGACAGAGGAAATATGTTGCTGGATAATTCACAAGGACATGATTAATGCAAGACTTTCAGTAGATTTATCATGTGACAGACCCTGATGGGAAAAAGCAGTGGGTGGGAAGGGTATATTGAATACAGGGAAGAAAAAGAGGAAATGCAGCGCAGCATTAGTCAGGATCTTTGATTTTATTTTAGCAACAGACAGAGCATATAGCTTTGTGTAGCAAGCAGTCAGCTATTAGGTGCTAGTCCATGATGACCCGACTCACTTATGTAACGACAATTAAGTTGCTGTGCTAAATGACTGCTGCTGATTAAATGTCACAGTGCAGGTGCTATTCTGATTTGCATCCATCATGTGAGGAGTGTGGCTTACTGCAGATGCTGATAGTATTTACAAATTAGCCTCTGCGGGTTAAGGAAAGGCTTAAGTCACAGAGGATACACTCAGACCAGATGACCCTTTTAAAAGCATCTCCTTTTACTGAGAGGGGAGATCCCCATTCCAGCGAAAATAAATGGCTGACATGGGGCCAAGCAATCTCTGGTTACTTCTTCCATCTTTTATCTCCTTTGCAGTGGTACCGTCAGCACCCAGCACTACAAGGGACATAGCAACTGAAGTCAGGAAGAGAAGAGGCACCTAAGGGAACCTCAAAGCTAAAAGAAACCTCAAAGAAAAAGGCTTCCACTAATCTTTGCTGTGGGCTTTCATTCTCCCCAGTGAATTCCTCTTCCCACAACCCCTTAAGGAAAGCATCTGACATGTGGCTAGTGTTGCAAACATATCAGAATAGTTTGTATGTCAGGCTCACCGAGTACTTTTGCCTGCTAGAAAGAAGTCAAATCTTGAGACTGGGGGAACCCCTACAGACCGTGCATGTAACTGCTGCAGAGCAGAAGCAAGAGACAGGACACAGAGAAAGCAAGAGGCTCTGGTTTAAAACTCCTCTATAATTTGGTAGTGGAATCCGGCAGCTCTTGCTGTTCCAGATTGGTCTATCTTAATCACTTATAAAACATAAAAGAAGCCAATATAAGCTCTAACGCAAGACGTTCCTATGGCTGGTAGCAAGGAAGGTTTCTGAAGGAGGTACCCCTCTGGGCTTACCCTGCTCCTTACCATCTTTTCCTGAGAGTGTGCTGCTGGCCACTGCCAGAACTGGGGACACTGACCCACGTGGACTTTTCTTCTGATCCAGCACGGTCACTCCTGACATTCGAGCAAAACAGTGGCTGTCTCCCCTGCCCTCCCCACAGCACCGTTGGAGGAGCTGTTTTCTTTCTGAGAAGAGAGACTATGCATTTAACCCAGGTGACAAGAAGCTTCGTGAAACTGGGACAGCAACTGTGACAGCACTATACCCTGCCTGACAGACTGGGTCTTTTACATTATTTTTTTCATCCTGGCTTTACTGCTGCTACAGTATACCAGGAAAAGTAAAACAGGTTAAATGTAAATGACGTAGAAAACCAGTCAAAAGTCAAGCCTTCCCCTATAGTCAGATGTTCTATAGTTAAACACACTATCCTCAGCACCAGTTGAGGATCACCACTACAAAGAGGCAGAGGAACACCCTTGTACCTCTGCAATCGGTTTCTTCCACCATTGGCTCATGGTTGATAAAAAAACTAAATGCCAAGATGTTAGAAGAGAAAATTTGATCTGACAGTGCAGATGAGAGAGGATCTTAAATTCCACACAGAGCAAAGCTCTTAACATGCTGAGGTAACAGTTATGCCCAATGCATCGGCATCATATATCATAACTACCTAAAGGGTGAAAACCACTAGAGGAGAAAACATATTGCAGGGGCCCTGAAATTCTGTTTCTTGAGGATATCAATAATGCCATAGTCGGTATTCCTGGGCTGACAAGAACAATAAAGATTGGTAGGCTACCCCATTCTTGTCAATGAGAAAAAACCTAAAGAACAGCATGAGCTACATGGATAGATTTATGTCCCCAGCCAAGAAGCAACTGTAGGAAGACGGCTTGGACAGCTGGCCCAGCAATGAGAAAACAACTGACATTCAAAGATAACACTCCAATTATCATTAAACATCTTTTCCTCCATCCTGAATGAGTCATCTGTATTTTCTCAAGTAGCTGTGTTCATTCTATGGTTATAGTCATATTTTTCTTGTTAATTCCAGCTCCCAGCTCATTTTAAATGATTTCTAGTGGGTGAGAAGAGCAAATATAAACAGGCAAGTATTTTCAGAGCTATTTCTAAATAGCTGCTTCACCTGCAACTCTGAGCTAGATTTTGCACAAAATAAAAGGTCTGCATCAGTCAACCTCAACATCCAACCTTAATCTTCATATATTATTGAGTTTACCCTTGTCTATTGCTGTGACAGAAATGGCTTATATGAGAGGAAGAAAATGAGCAGAACCCTATTGTATTATTTACAAGGTGTCAACGTACAAAGCTTTACACACAAATAAAGAAGTAAGTCCCTGCCCTTGAGATTTTAATCTAATCTTGAAGAGACACTGCCAGCGGTCTCAGTTTCACATGGGCAGCATCACCATGTGTACAGACTGGTGGTATAAATTTGTGGAGACCCCAGAGGTTATTTTACTGATTATCACACAAGACCTAATGTTTTCAAATCAGCATTTCCACATGCACATTTTCAGATATCAGCCTAAAAACTGCACCTAATAACTCATATAAGTAATGGAAGTTCTTTATAAACAGTGTTTCTGTGCTTGAAACATTTAAAAAATCTTTAACAGCTTTTTAACAGCTTTTTGGTTGAAAGAAATTAAGCTATTTGTGTTGATCCGTTGTATTACCTATTTTCATGGTTAGCCATCAGTACCAATAATGATGCTCTTTCTCGGAGGTTATAATTTCTAAATGACGTTCACTGACCTTACCATGAAAAGATAGAATGACTTTTTGAATTTACAGGGATTAGCCTGTGGTACTCAACACAGAGATAGCTTTCTGCACAGCCTTAAACTGTTCGTAAGCAGTCGCTGAATGCCACTGGATTAATGAGATCAGGAACAAGATCTGAGGCTGGGGAATTCTGAGACAAGTATAGTACAGGTTAGGAAACCAAGCATCGGTGATGTACAAGAAAGATGCTCAGATATCAGTTATCAAAATTACCAGAGAAAGTGGAAGCCCTACATTACAAGAGGATTCCAAGTTTGTCTTGTTTTGCCTAGAAAAGAAGAATGAGAAAAAAACATTGGCAGGTGTCAGAGCTGATTTTTACGAACACATGAAACACATGAGATGATAGGGAAAAGGACTACTCCAGCCAAAGAGCCAGAGGATAAAAACAGGTAATAAGTAAACTTAGCCTGCAAATTAGGCCCAGCAATGCAATTTGATTCGTGACCAGCCTTCTAATGGGAGACAGAAGAAAGAGATCAGGATGGTCTAACTACTTTTAAACGGAGATTGATTAGTCTGTGGAAGAGACTGTATGATGCGTTTGCACTTCAGAAGTAGGACTTGATGATCTGGGGCAGGAGGGAGCCTCCAGTGACCCTATGCAGTTTAAGCCACAGGGACTGGAATGGAATTTGAGTGCTGTGTTACGACACAGAGCTGTAAACCAAAACCCGTGCCTGACACAGCAATGATGGTTTGTGATCCAACATGCACTTCGCCATGAACAAGGGGTTAAATCCAGCTCTGCTTTCCTTTCCACTTGTATCCTGTTCAGAAGAGCTAATGGAGTGGCCAGAAGGTAGGAGAATGCTGTTGGGAAGGTCAAGCTCCAGAGAGGCAGGCTCATGGGACTGGGCTGACACTTATGCCAGGGGATTTTTCTACTGTAATTTCTATTTGTTGTCATAAACAGTTGAGCGAAGCACTTTCCTATTAAATCACTCCTCATGCCATTGTGAATGGATTCAGGAACTCAGATGTACACCTCAACAGTTTCTCTCTTCAGTTAAAACTTATCAGAGATATCAGAAGTCTGTGCAGGTAAGTGTCAACTATACATCAACATCTACAGGAAAGACGTACAACAACATGTGCCCATTCTCTGCAACTCAGCAGGGCCGGGAACAGTAAGCTTAGAAAAAGTCACGCTCCTCTTCACACAGAAAGATAAAAGCCTAGATTTGTGCTGTTGCTTTTTAAATGCCCCCAAGATAAGTAGCTTGCCACTGTGTACAAGTTGGGGCCAGAGAGATTCCACAAGAGATGGAAAAATGTGTCCCTATTTATAATGTTCAACAAAGTAAGGTTGTTTTACCCAGAGCAAAGAAAGACTAAACTGCTGAGTTAGCTGGGGCGAAGTCAATCTCCTTTCATCAATGAAGGCTGAAAGAATGGGAAAGGTGACTTCTAGCTTTCACACTTAGAGAGTGATCTGTTACAATTCCCCCATCACTATTACTGTTTAAAGGTGAAACCTGTGGGTTATACATGTTGTGACCCTTATCTGTTGTATACTTCATCTCAAACCCACCACGACAGCTGTCTATATTATTTGGGCTTTGCAGTAGTAGCCACAGAAGTTGTTGCTGCTTTCTCTGGCTCTTTGGGATATAGATCATCTATTAACAAGGATTAATTAGCATCTCATTAGCTGGAGCTGATATTGTCCCTACAGGTATTCTGCTCAGATGTTGCCATGGCACCCTTGTCTTGGTATGAGCAACCAGAGTACCTGGGGTCTTACAAGTGATTTCCCATGAAGCAGACTTGCCTCACAACCCTTGGCCAGCAATTTATACACTGAGCCACTGGGTCGCAATCCATAGTGTTATTTCACCCTCACTCACCACTGCACATCTGCTCAGATTTCCTCCAAAACAACCTGTTCTGGCCTGTTAATCAGTTATAAAGCTCTGCTCCCATATGGCAATGGTCAGTGGTAGAGACACGTCGGAAATTTCATCCAAGACATTAGTAGGCAGCTACCTATTACAACTCAGCCCTGCTGAAAATGGGTGAACATCCGCGTAGGCTGTCAGACAGCACAGCAAACACCAGTGCTCCAGACTGCACCCTCAGCCATGAAAACTGATGGGAAACAGGAGGCTATGACAAAATTTTACAGTGAAAAAAATCAAGCTCTTCTGTGCAATACCTGCACCATCACAATAGAGACCAGATCCAGAGTAGTGCTTATGATCCACAGCAATATAATTCTGCTTTGTAAGCAATGAAGTCCAGGAAGAGAAAGAGAGACTACTACTCAACTGCTTTGCTAGAGGATGGTTAAAATACACCAGTACCTTTGAGGTAACAGAAGAGGGGTGCAGGACCCTTGTGGCTTGTGGACCCCAGGGGAAACAGACACAGGCAGCAGGGCAGGGCACAATTCAGTGGAAAATTCACAATTCTTCAAGGAGATGGGGTCAAATCACAGTCAGGGTGAGGTCCTGGACTGGATTGTGAAGATCATCCAGGAATCAGTATCATTAGATCAGCAAAACTATTAATAATGACACGAAGGCCTGCTTATACTTACTCTCTACATTAAGCCATGCAGCAATGATGATGGGCGTGTCATCTGGCCCCTGTCTGAAGGAGAAAGGACAATATATAGACAACAGCACCCTCCACTGGGGCAGTGATGCTTAGCAGATCTGTAGCTGTAAGTTTAGGTTCATAGCACATGAAGTGGGGGAGAAACAAGGCAGACACTCTTCACCCCTTTTGACCAGTCACTCGGTCTTTGGGCTTGCCCCTCCGAAAGCACTGCCCTGGCTTATGAAGGAGGCCAGGGTGTAACTCACTGAGGAAGCCAAGACTAGTATTTCCCAGAAAGTATGGGAATTGGGGCAGACTTCCTCCTACCCCTTCTTCACTTCTTGGTTTCACTTCATCATAAAAGGTTCAGTCAAGCCAGTCCTACCTTAGCATTATGACCATTTGCAGAGTGTGGTAAGTTGAAGCAAGTTTCTGCTCAGCAATTATCTATCACTCTTGAGAGACTGCTGGGTAGCTTCCTACTAGATAGTTACAATGAGAAGGGAGGAAACAGTCTTTCCTCTCCTTCATTACAAAAATAGATACCCCACTGCAGTTGTAGTCACTGCAATGGGAGATTAGTTCCTTCTGTGGGACTGGGGACATTAGGCAGAAATAGCTGCCCAGCAGAACGAAAAGTCTTCAAAGGCCCACCTGGTAAGACATAGGCACTTGGCTAGATTTAGAGTATGAATAGCCTTTAGTTGGTTAAACAGAGAGATGCATACATATCCAAAGAGAGGCCATGAACAAAAATGTCATATCCCTAAAGTACTCTGACTGACAAGGCCTTGAGAGGAGTTATTTGAATGCAGGCAAGATGCCAAAGAAAGTGGTCTCCTGACATGAAACAAGTTCTGATGAGTCAGGAAAGCTGTAAGGTCACACGAAATGATGCTACGAAATGATCACTACGAAAGTAGTGATGAAAGCATCCAGAGATGGCTCTGGTAGAGGCAGAACTCAGCAAAAGGCCTGCAGTGATCACAGCACGCTGCTAACTGTTTTACTGTGAGAAGCAGATAGCAGATCATGGCCTTGAATATCTTTCCAAGCAAGCCCAAAGCACCCTCAACCCACCAACTGACCAAAGAATGGAAATCTTATTTTTTTTACTGATATTCCTGAGACACCTCTGATTTTCCCTGACGGGAAAGCAACCCTCCTTTCGAAACAAATTACAGTAAATGACACTTGTATGAAAACAAAAGTGTCAGCAAGATTCTGGCTGTGTTTTTGGACTTCCCATATTCAGTGTATGAAAACATGTAAGAAAACAATAATAGCTGTATTTTCTTAAATACTTTTAGGCAGACCGTTGTTTTGGGGAGAGTTGGAAGAACAGCATGATTCAGAACTGGTAATGTCATGGCATATAAATACAATTCTCACCGAGAGCATAACAATCGCTTTGTTTTGATGTGCACAGCTAAGCAAGAAGTCATCACCAAAATAAACCTGATTCAAACACGCCAGAAATGTTTTTGTTTCTTTTCTTTTTGCTCTTAGGTCATATTCACTGCTGGTACAAGAGACTATAATTGCATTGAATTCTATGGCATGCAATCTGCTTAGACCAGAGATTAATATAACTATAAATATCCATTTTCAAAATATCTGTAGGTTTATCTTTTTAGCCTTTTTTAACACTGCCTAAATATTTGTCATTGTTCATTATTTTGTTTACTGTTATGTGATGAAAACTGTGAGAAGTAGATGAGCACAACTCTACCTCTTTGTAGCAGATACCATGAGGTTTTATCTGCATGTTTGAATAAAGGCACTGCTTGGAAAGACAGAGAGACTGAAACTTCTTATCATAGAGGTCAAGGTATTTTTGAGGTGTCAAGTCAAGTGTACATAATTAGCAGGGAGCAACAGGGCATTTGGGTAGAAACCTCCTAGAGTCAATAGCCCTTAGATGCTTGCAAACCCCCACTTTCCATACCTTCTCCCAACAACTGCTACATCCCCACTGAAGTAGTGATAGCATGACAGTTCATGGACACACCTTAGCTTTGTTTATTTTTAAAACCTCCTCACATGGGAAGGAAGATATTCCCTGTCAGGCAATGCCTCCTCATAATTCTTTTTCTAGTCTCATTAAGCAAATATTGCAATTCACTACTGTGAATTCCCTCCCATTGCTTATTCCCTTTCCCTATTTTCTCACACTAGCAGTGGTGCAATGTCTTTAAAAATTTCCTATACAAATATTAACTCCTCGTTTCCTTAGAGGTATCATTTTCTCCCATACTGTGGTATGATCTTAGGACAAGCATTGGTGGTATTGGTATAGGAGTGATGACTTGCCACAGAACTGCTCAGGGAAGGATATGGTCACCACAGTGGCAAAGGATACTTAGAGTACTGAGGTGGTACTCAGAGACTGGTATTCTCTTCACTGCTAAAGAAGATACACTTTTAAAGCTGGCATTTTCTATCCTGAATAAAATTTCAATGAAGACAAAGCTCCTGTAGTTTTCACTTCTAAGCAAGTTAGAAGTTTACCCACAGGTATGGGGTAAAATGTTAAGCTCGCTTGCTACAACAGGGCAAGAAATACGGGTGGCTTATTTCAACTAAGGCTTTAGAGCACCATACGTATCCCATGTTAGCTATCCATTGGGGAAAATCCACCTTTTTGGCAACAAAACTAATAACAAAGTTTGCGCTCTGAGTATCCACAGTCGTCTTGCATTGCAACATCAAAAAAAAAAAACAGTAACCGACAGAGGGGATGCTATAATTTCCGTTCAATCATACTGAACAATGGTTGTAATATCTTCCCACTAGATTAAATAAAGGTCTGATTTAATACGATATGACCCATGCTCACACAGGAGCCCACCCGTGATTTATGAGTGTGTGGTTTTCTGCCATCCAACAGCACAAAGACAAGCCACAGCTGAGGCATAGGGACATAATGGAAGTATCAGGCAACAAAGGCCATGATTTGGACATCGCCAGTACGTGTTCAGCTGCTGGTTCTGCTGCACACCTGCGTGCTCACATACATCACCACCAGCAGTGCCAAATGGGTTATCCACATCATAAATACTCCTTAGGTCCCTTCACCCCCCTTTACGCAAAGTAACCCAATCCTAATCACGGTCAGCTCAGGTGGTGTTTTGAAGTCCTCCTCTAGACTGCAGAAAGCTCCTTCTTTTTATTTTCAGATGAAAGTTTCATTCTTATGTAATCAAACTCCAAGACCAAACTTTAAAGAACAATGCTGCTAATCTAAAGCCATAATATAAACCACCGGAGACAGCAAATCCGTCACTACAGAATCAAGGCTTAGCTAACTTTGGATTATCTTCTGACAAGTGATTTCTTTATTATTCTCATAAAAGTGACTTCTAAATTAATGAGAAATACCCTGAGTGTTTATCCTATTGAGCTCCTTCTCCTTCTGCCTGAAAAAAATAATTAATCATTGTTTAATTAATTATTTAGTCCCGTCTCTTTTGCAAAGAAATATCTTCTGCAAGCAGCTCTCGTCACTACAGCCCTGAACAAAATCAGCACTCCTGTCTCATTTGATTTAATAGGAGATTACAAGCTAAATACCATTTTAATATTACATACTAAACAAACACAGAAAGAAAAGCTCATCCGGGGAAAACAGCAAGTCGGGAAGATCTGGTCTTATTTGCCTCCTGCTGTCATCAAGGAGAACACTCGAGACTTAGAATGGCAAGCCTGTTGGCACCAGCTCTCATTAAAAGGAGATGCTATTTTTAAAATATAACACAGATGTCTAAGCAGAACTCTGAACAGATCTACAATAACGCACAATCAATCCACACAGAAATAGAAATGGCAAAAGGCAGAATGACTGATGAAATAACACAATTAGGCAAAAAGTGAGGCTTTTCTGGTTTCTTTTAAGTCTTTCTGTAGATAAATATTGACTAATATAAAGTAAGAGCATTGCAACCACATCCCCACTAAAGGTGAGTGACTGAAACTGCTGTAACGACTTTTCTCATCGTTATATTTCTTGGCTCAGGTGCACCTTGAGAAAAGTCCTTCCCAAGTGTACTTAGAAGCTGTTCTGAAGCCACCAAATTGATGAGTAACAGCAGTGCCAAGTCTTGACTATGAACGAAGAGGATATGACAAGTGATTTCTGTTATTGCAGTGGTGCTTAGGTGATAAGCCTTGTGGAACAAGTACACTTGAGGGACATTTGGGGCAGGCAAAACAATTCAATGAAGCAGTGAACTCGGATGACAATAATTCACGTTAAAACCTGTCAGCATCCAAATATGACACTGTCTGAGAAATGAAGCTATCAGCCACATTCTCATGTTCCTCCTCTGTTCACGGTTCTGCTAAGAACTCTTTAAAAGCATGAACTCTGCCTCTCTTCTGAAAGGCAGCGGAGCAGCTCCTGGAAGAGCAGAGTATACAGCAGGACACAAACCAACTCCTCACTCATTGCAATTTTCAGTCACTTTTGTAGTTTTTCTAATCTCACATAAAAGTGCAAGTCCCTTCCCCTCCCCACTGCTGCCCTGCCACTCACACCCCAAACAAAGTGGGGAACCTCTGCAGAAAAAGAGACCACCCAGGACCTGGGGCAGAGTAGAAACTGCCCCATCCAAGGCAACCACCTACCTTAAGTTCTGTCCTTGTTTTTTTCCTGCCTCTTTACACCTCTTCCCACTGCTCATCCATCCATGACTCCAGGTTTCTTCTGTGTGACACAACCAGCTCTGCAGCACAGGAGCTTTCTGACCAGACTCCACCTCAGCACCAGGATATCAGGGGTTCATAATACTGCTAAGAAATGTCCCAGGACTTTCCACGTCACCACTCCCTGCTTGGAGGAGGGCATGTGACCACCAGGCCATGCTAACCGTTAATTACCTTTTCCTGCAAGGCCAGGATGCCTCCCGTTCTGAGGATGAAAATCTGGATTTTGAGACTCTCTCCCCATTGCAACATCCAGCTCATGCTGCGCTAAGGCCTGACCCTTCATGCCTCTACTTCACCCTTGGTCAGAAAGCCCTGAGCATTCCTCCCCTTTCTGGGAGCTCAAGGCTGGGGAGCCAGGGCTGTACTTTCTATCAAGCTCAGAGGAAGCACTGACCATGCTGTGGATGGTGAACAGTGGACAGCTGTTGTGGATGAACAAAACCGAAAGTTTTAACACCCCCATGGTTCTGTAAAGCCAGGCACCATTCATAAGAAGTCAGGAGGTGCAGAGACAAAGCTGTGCTTTGACCAGACACCTCTGACTCTCCTGTTTCCACATTTGGGTGACACACCGTAACTATTCCCATTTTTTTCCACTTGGAAATCCATATTTACCATACCCCACACGGAATAATGATCCCTACCAATCAACTTCAGAAAGTCAAGATGTGCTCTGCTTTCCATCCCCTAAGGCTCTCCACCTCCTTCCCTACCTCTACCCCTTGTTTACTCACCCTGAGCATCAGCTTCTTGGTGCAACCCGGGGAGGAAGTCACAGCAGCAGCAACTCTCACCTGAAGGAGATCTGAAGAGTGGGGCGGGGAGGGGGAAGAGGAATCAGGTTACTCAGAAAAATCTCTTTCCTTTGTTTTCTGAAATCTAGTATGGAAAAAAAAAATCAATATTGAGTTTCAACTGAAAATATAAAGCTTTTAATTTGAAACACTTTCTCTCAGATTGACCGGGAAAAGAATATTTTCTACAACTAATGAGGTCTATATACTTTATATATACACTTAAAGCAAATATATAACTTATAAATTTTTAAAATAAACTTATTTTATAAAAGGTATTTGAATATTAGCAAATTCTAATTTCAAAGGCAGCTGTTAAATATTAAACCTGAGCATGTATCCAAGGTTATTTTTGTTCCTCAACATAATACTGTGTTAGTGCATTAAGATAAAATATGCCGTTGTATTTATTTCTGAAAGTTGTTTTTCCCTAGAAATGTGTATTTCTTTTATCCTTCCAGTACGGCTGTATACTATTTCTGATGCTTAACATTATGTAGGCTCTTGTTCACAGAGTTGAAATATATTAATTCTAAATTCAACATTTTGTTTTTCTGCTTATTTTAGAGCTATATTAAGAGAGAAAAAATGCACAAACATACCTTAGTATGCAGATTAACTTCATCTGCAGCCCAATGTACTGACTTTATTTGTATGCATTAACTTTATTTATTGTTTCAAACATTATTTGTTATTGCATAAATATATATAAATGTAGAATCCATGTGTTAATTATAGATGACATCTTTCTCATCCTTAAAAAAAAGAAAAAGAAAGAAAAAAACCCCACGAGGGTCCCAAGGAGAGAGGGAAGGAGAGGACTGGGGTGAAGGGAGTGGCAATTGCTTTTCTGGGAAAACGGAGGGGCAAAGACATCTCAGGATGTTGGACAGAAGGGGAGGAAGAATGGATAAATGGGTCTGCATGGAGGGTCAAGCGGCTGTTGATACTTTCAGAGGGTGGAAGGAGGGGGGGAAA
>NW_010561393.1:28902-31402 GCF_000687285.1 Phaethon lepturus | reverse complement strand
GGAAAAGAGTAAACAAACACAGCTGCTTCCCCATGATGCCACCATGGTGCATGCCCTTGCTCAGAAAGGATGGCAGCAGCAAGCCCAGCACCACACTAGGCCATCCGGTGGCGAGCAGCCGCGGATTGCCCAAGCACCATGCGCTGCTCAGAGAGCCAGCATTCATCTCCTCTGGGGCAGGACATGAGCGGAGCACTCTTACTGGGCCATCCTGCCCCACGCAGCAGTCAGCATGAGTGCCAGAAACTGCTCTCCAACCTCATCTCTCCCCACAGCCATGGGAGAGAATCAGCCCCCAGGGCTCCTCTCCAGTGACTCACCAGCACTGAGGTCAAGGAGCCCCAGAGGGCTGGTCGTCTGAATCGCTCCCAGCAGTTTTGGCCTAAGGTGCTGTAACAGGGATAGCACTAAGTTAGGGACCACTGTGTCCAGTTCTGGGCTCCTCAGTCCAAGACATGGGCATACTGGAGAGAGTCCAGTGAAGGGCCACCGAGGTCATGAAGGGGCTGGAGCACCTCTCCTGCAAGAAAAGTCAGAGAGCTGGGGCTGTTCAGCCTGGAGAAGAGCAGGCTCGGGGGGATCTCATGATTACATATAATACCTGAAGGGACGGTGCAAGGAAGATGGAGCCAGGTCTTCTCAGTGGTGCCCAGCGACAGGACTAGAGGCAGTGGGCACAAATTGAAACACAGGAGGTTCCCTCTGAACATCCAGAAACACTTTTTCTCTGTGAGGGTGACCAAGCACTGGCACAGGTTGCCCAGAGAGGTTGTGGAGTCTCCATCCTCGGAGATACTCAGAAACTGTCTGGACATGGTCCTGGACAACTGGTTGTAGATGGCCCTGCTTGAGCAGGGGATGTTGGCCAAGGTGACCTCCAGAGGTCCCTTCCAGCCTCAGCCATGCTGTGACTCTGTGATGCTGCCCTTGCCTGTCTGTAATACAGAGATAACAGGCTGCATCTGCATTTCACGTTATACAGAGGCTGCGTCCCAGCTGGGGCACATGGGACCTTGCTCCAGCAGCATCTTGCCTTTGTATCTGAGCGAGAGCTGGGCACAGAGGAGGTTCCCCATGCCTGCATTTCTTCTGGGAGGAAGCCCCAGAGGACTTGCAACACGCTTGGCCAACCTCCAGCCAGGGTCAGTGGGAGAGAAGGTAAAATTCCCTGATTAGTGTCATCGTAGCCAGTGGTCCCATTTCACTTACAGTTTCTGAAAGCTACGCCGACAGTGAAACAACTGACAAACATGGGTCCCTCATGTCAGCCATGCTTAAGCCACCTAATAAGTTAGCTCCTTCTGCTGAGAGAGCAAGCCCCCACAGCTGGCATGCCCAATCTTCCAGCCAATATTTCATCATTACTTTTAAAATATACCTTCCAGTTCATAATAATAAATGGAATAGACTTTCAAAATGGAGGTAGCTGGAGAGAAGAAACATTTGCATGTTAAATGCATGCAAGTATTTGGGCCCCTCTAAACAGAAGTAATGTTACAGGCAGTATAGAAAAACCTTTGGATGTTTTTGTATCTTAGTATACTAGAAATTTTGGTCAAAAAAGTGCAGTGTTTTTCCCAGAAAATTTATCATTAAGACCTGAAAAAAAAGAAAGAGACATCTATTCTTTCATAGGTAGTTTTTAATTTAATTTTTAATCCCTACAAAATTGAATTGTATGTGATTTTTTTTTCTACATAGTCTAAAATGTCCAAGAAATATTAAAGAGAGTATGGCATTATAAAAAGGAGACATTTTCAGTGGAAAAAAAACCCCACAGGACGCTGGTACCCACCCAGTAAAGATCAAAGGCTTGCCATTTGAGGAATTTTTATTGTTTATATGCACATGTATTCCTTCGGCTAGGGTGGCACACCTAAATGGCATTCTTGCTTCTTCTCTCTGTGCTCAATTGCCTTGAGAAGAAGCAATCTCTATACAAATAGAATTAGAGATAGATATAATTTTTATGCTTGTTTCTCATCTCTGGCAAGTCTATAAAATGATCTCTAAACAAAGTTTCAGGGCTAAAAGAGTTTCACACGCTTTGCAATACCTCTAGATGGGCTGCAGAAGTAGGTATATTCAAACATCATTTAATTACAGAAAACAAACACTTTCTTTCCAGACCCCATACCAATAGCTTGTGGCCCAATTTTTTACCTTAAAGGTAAAATCCCAGAGTTCAGACATTAGATACTCTCAGGCTGGACTCTTCCTGTGGCATTGGGCTTGGAAGGCGGCTTCAGACCACACATCAGTATTTCTAGCGGCCGCCTTGAGCAGGTGGAGAGAGGGGCTTACACACCATGCCTGCAAAGGGTGGGTCACGTCGGCTCTTTGTATTTTGCTCTTTGCATTTACGTAGGACTCGCCACACTTCCAGGTGGGAAAAAAATTGGTTGCTAGTGCATCATTGTTTTTAAAAAGGGAATGACACCTGCTGCAGTCTCCCAGGCCACCAAGAAGCAGGGCTGATTTACCACTGTCAGAATTATGG
>NW_010561393.1:2022-28890 GCF_000687285.1 Phaethon lepturus | reverse complement strand
GTAGTGCAGCAGGATTGTGGTACAGCTCTGATTAATATTTAAGCACCTATGTTTGCAGAAGCAACATTTTTGTTTGCTTTAAAAATACTTCTGATTACAGTGTAGTCCAGCATTCATAAGGCAAAATATAGCCATGTGGCAGTCATGAATAATCCTATGCTTTGTTTTGTTGTTTGAGAGATTTTTCATAACCGTATGAAAGTATCTCAGCAATTCACGCTGTAATTGAACTGGAACTGCTGGATTAAGACAATTTTCCATTTTCAATGCCTACCTGCTTAACCAATTTACTTCAGGACTTATCTCTTAATGGAATACCATGGAAATTGAAAATTTTCTGATTGCAACTATTGGCTGCAGGTGCCGGAATAGCAGGAGACCATGCTCAGTCCATGAGTTTCTTCTGTTTCTGACTCTTATTGTCACAAAACACACCAACCGTGGAAAAAAAAAGAAATTGTTCCTACAATCTTGAATTATATCTCTGTCAGTAACAAAACAAAAATCTGAGGTGCAGGTACGGAAAGGTATCAAAAGCAGAGTTATTTTCTTGGCTTGAGTATGAGTTTCTGGAATATCAAACAAGCTGAAGTGAACCCTTCTCAGAATAGTAAATGATCTGAGCCCAAATGTGGAAGATTGTAAACCTGAAGTGACTGATCTGGAAGAGAATACATGAGCTGCTGAGGGTGACTGGAGCACAGCTTAGAACAAGCAGGTCTCTTCCTCACTGGTACCTGTGCAGTAAATCTCTTATGCTATCAACTGTTTCAGAAACCTTGGGAGTCTTTCCTGGCGAACCATACGAGTTACAGAAAGCGACCCTAAACAAGAATCACAACAACAAATTTTCACTATCAATGCCAAGATGGTTGCACTTCTAGTCACTGTCAGAACACAAAAAGCGAGGAAATTATTTCTTCAAATCAGTGCTGAGATTAGCTACGTTACAGATAAAATCCTGGAAATTAAAATGCAGTGAAATCTCAGTAATAGATTTCCAAGTAACTAATCCTGGTGCCAGGTCAGATCAATGTCAGGTGAGATCTATGTGCATCTGAGAAAGAATCATTTTAGAACCATTGCCAGCTCACATATTTATTTTGTAATTGGAAGGGACTCAACGTTCAGTGACCCTAGATGAACTGAAAACAGGTAACACATTAAACCCCAATTGCTTCTGATGAGCAGTATTTTTAACCAAAACTTAGAGATATCATTTCTGATGTGGGTCTACAAGGATGTCCCTCCAAAATTAATGGAATTACATATGCATGCTCTGAGGAAAGACTGCAATTGATATGTGAGAATAGACTTGGTATAAAACCACACCTCTTGTGTATCAATAGGAAGGTGCTCATTTATATCAGCTGAATTTTGTACTGAAGGTCTGCAAAGTAATTTCACATAAGGGCTTGAAAGATGAACCTCCTTAATAAAAGGGTGGATTTACTTATGATGGGTTTTATCTGCTTTACTTTCTTGCTACTAGTAAATCTGTCAGAGGAGTTTTCAAAGTATTCTGTAAATTCATCCCTCCAGGAACCTAAAGATGATTTCATGTATCTTAAGGCACTGTGCATTACTACTAAAGTGGTAGATGAAGCTATAAACAAAGTTCAAACAATTTTGAAAATACCATTGTTTATCTTAAAGCTATCACTATAGCACAGGAGAGAATATTTCTACTGAACCACATATGGCATCATGCAAAGTTTTTATAATAAAAAGAGTTAAATGGCTACCAGTGAGTGTAAAGCAGAATACTATGGATCAGCTCTTGATGGAAATAAAAAGCAGAGTGAGTTCTGTGCTGGGAAATATTCCATGAATGAGTCCAACATACTCATTTCATTTGATAAAGGAGATGTCAGTCTGTAATTCATAAGGCACTTCAGTTCTGTGAACATTAAAACCTGAGCCAGCTTAAAAGACTTAGGTCCTGGTCACTTAGTCAGGGCAAAATAAAATATTTTCCTTTGTCAAGGAAAAGCTTTGCCTTGAAACCTTCAAGATTGGATTGTAAGGGGGAAATATTGCCCTCAGGCAGTAAAAGCCTGGCATTCAGTGAGCCAGTACGCTTCTGAAGTATGAATATCACAGGATTTCTGAGCAAGAAGTAAGCAAAGAAATTTTGGAGATGCATCCACACACTGACTAGAGTCTGAGAAGGAGACTCTCCTCAGTCACAGTGCAAACTCCACTTTAACTGTAAGACTGTGCTTTGCCTTGGTACCCTTTTCAAACTTTGTTTTGAGAGGTAATTCATAAGGAGTGTTCACACATGACTAACAGCATGAGGTTGCTGCCTCCTTCATGGCCCCTTGAAATGTAATCACTGGAAACTATAAAATAGCTTCTGCTGAGGAGAATGGATTTGCCTGAGGGGAGATGATTTGCACACCAGGGTCACCTGTCAACACCCCAAGCCAGCATGAGCTTAAACCCTTCAGAAGTAGCTGTGATGTCTCCTGTTGGCAATCTATTGAGTGGCCAAAAGAGGTATCTACTAAATCTGGTCAGAGCATTTGAGCACAAATACTTTTACCTTTATCCTCAGAGAAGTTAGGAAGCAGCCACTTGAAGAAAAGCAAAGGTGCTGTTCCACCTGACCCCTTCTCAATCATATAAGCCTGTGCAAAAAGAAGACTTACAATTTACAGACTATGTGTGGATGTGTGTAATAGTGAGACTGTCTTTAACAAACCTAAAAAAAAAAAAATAGCTATGAGTGCTAGCTTTCTAGGAAAAAGTTAGGTATTTCTGATCTCACAGAGAGGTTTTACACCACAGAAAGTGCTTCTTGCTCCACTACCTGCATCAACTTGCAGGGACTGACAGAGCTGGTACAGAGCTGGGAGGCACCTTCTGCGTGTTCAATTCGGAAAACAATTCAGTGAGAAGGACTGTTCCACAGAAAAATAGATTTCTGCTGCCCCCAAAGATAGATACCTATCCAGAGCATGTTTTAAACTTTATATTTAAGGAGGATGAGCAGCAAATCATCAAGATACAAATACACATTTAGCCAACAGGGAGATAAAGGACAGAGCGCTTACTAGGACTTTCTGGGCTGACTTCCATGCAGTATCCCAGCCTCTGTGAGTGAGAGCAGGGAACTTCTAAGTCTGCCGTGAGGACAAAACAGATCACTTGGGGGGAAAAAAAATACGAGGTGCTTAGCTACTGTGGCGTGAGGCCCATACAGGCAGGTTAGCTGCAGTAATCTCAGTATTTCTGATGCCTGTGGGTTTTAAACAACACTGAAAAAGAAAGTCATCAAACAGCCATCTACTCCCAAGCTGTTCTGCAAGGCTGAGGACACATGGCCAAAGCCTTCATATTGTAGGATCACTCTACTGTTCTGAAATACACAGGTTAGTTTATTTTTGTAACTGTACTCAGCACTAAGTATAACACAAATGTTCAAATCTTAGAGGCAGTTTTAGGCAGTTAAGACGACAACAAGGAACGAGACTGCAGAGTACCAGCCTGAAGTATGTCGTAGTCTTAGTGGAAATGGTAAAATCTGGGCTTGAAGAAAAAACAAGCTTCAGTCTTAGCTAAAGCACAGCTACTTTCCTTTCATCAGTAGTTTTGAAAACACTAAAGGATTTCCCCCTCTGCTCCCCGAGTGGTTTACACCAGGTAACTGTGTTCATATTGAAACCCGGTTCTAGTGGGGAAAACCCTACAAGCTACGAAAGGCCTCCGACATCACTGTGTTCTTTTTAAAACTTTTTCTCCATGGTTGAGTTACGAAATAACAAGTCTACTGTGATCTGGTTTTCTCCACAACTTTTCAGTAAATCACTCCTGTTCCACAACAGCTACTTAGCAGGATATGAACAGAGTCAACCCCATACACAAACCCTTTTTTCCAGTGGTTTTCCAAAACAATTGAGTGCAGTATTTATCATTAAAACTGAATGCATTGCTATCCCCAAAAGGCGTAAGTGGAAGGGATAATAAATAAGAATAACTCCCCTGATTTTATAGAACAGTGATGACTTAAAAGTATCACAACGTGATTTGTTGTTTAGTGGGTATTACAGACCAGATTTAAACTGTGTTATAATCAATGCAAATCTTTCCTTTGGGCTTAAATTGGCTGCATATTGAGACACACATAGAGATCGCCTCTTCCCCCCCGTACATCAGAAATCTCTCAGGTGAAACGTATGAGCCCTGTCACACCAGTTGTTGTAGCTTCCCAGTTTAAAGACGGGAGATGGAAACGGCACAACTCAAGCAGTACATGCTGTAAAGTCACAGATGCCTACTCTCTGGGAAAAGGGCACACAGAACCAGAGAAAATGCGTATAGCCCACGAACACAAACTGTTTTAAAAGAGCTGCTATCAGGCTGTAAAACCAAGCAGCCAAAACAGCCCATGGCAGAACTGGGAGTGCTTGCACATCCTCACGTGGGCTTCATCGGCTCGGGGCCACCATGTTGGCAGCGCTGCTCTGCACCCTGAGCAGGGCCAGCTCCATTCGCACAGCTCGGAGGTCTCTGCCCACTCCTCCCTGTGCTTCCAGCTCAAGGCTTCAACCCAGGCAGCTCATGTCCTGGTGGACGCAATTACTGTGAGAGCAATGGCTGCACAGCTGGGCTTCTGTCACAAGGCTCCTGCTTTATACAGACACCACTTGAACTGACTTGACAGCTCCTCCACTTTCACAGAATCATGGAATCATTAAGGTTGGAAAAGACCTTTAAGATCATCAAGTCCAACCATTAACCCAACGCCACCATGCCCACTAAACCATGTCCTGAAGTACCATGTCTACACATTGTCTGACTACTTCCAGTGATGGTGACTCCACCACCTCCCTGGGCAGCCTGTTCCAATGCTTGACCTCTCTCTCTGTAAAGACAGTTTTCCTAATATCTAGTCTAAACCTCCCCTGGCACAACTTGAGGCCATTTCCTCTCATCCTTTCACTAGTTACTTGGGAGAAGGGACCAACACCCACTTCACCACAACCCCCTTTCAGGCAGCTGTAGCGTGGCCAGTGCTAGGTTTAGCCCAGCAGGCAAGAAAAAGCAGTTATATGGTGCTTTATTACAAGTGCCTCTTCCCACTTACCTCCCGCTGCCAAAATGCCTGTTTGCTCTACCTCCCTCTGGCCAAGACTTCTCCTACAGCATCCTGATCAGAAAAAACCCGCTACACTAATTCCTCCACATCTTCTTCTGGGAGGATGAAACTACTGGATTTCACTTTGGGGCAGAACACATGATAAACAGCCAAGCCCAAGACCAGGACACCTTTGTCCCTACAATTAACTTCCCGTGTACCACCGGAAGAGCAGCTCCATCCCACACCCATCTAGGAGGAAACCTTCCCAGACTCCATTAGGAATTCCAAAACCAAAGAACAACTAAGTAAGTGTAATACCTATTTTGTGTTCCCTTTACAATTTTAGCCACTGTTTGCATCTTTTTACCTTATAGCTAGAATTTCAAATGGTTTTTCCCAATCTTTACTCTATCACTCCTCATAAACAAGTAAATAACAGCAACAGGGGAATGTAGTTCTGAAATGAGATTTTTTTTTTTTTTTTTTTTTTTTTTGCGCTTCTAAGAGAAACTGTAATACAGAAAGGAGTTTGTATTGTACAGAATTTGACTGGTCATTTTGTGCCAGAAATGATCACAATATATTCATTAACCACAGGACGATGATGCCTGAAGGTTAGTGCCCAAGATCTAGGGGTTTAGAATTTAGGTGACAGCAAATGTGTGAGCTCTGAAAAAGACCACACACAGATAACCGCTGTTTCACATGCTGCCTATGGCTGCATGGCAGGAATGATGGCATTATGTCCAAATCCTGTGATAACATCCACATCTGAAACTGAAATCCTACATTTAAATGATAAGACAGTGATGAAAGTTATAGACTGGATGACAAAGCAGCATCCACAATCTCAGTCCTAAGCTCTGAGCTGATGGGAGAGAGATCTGAATACTAAAGGAACGAGGCAAGTATCTATCACTTTTATATCCTACATTCATGACAGAGGGAAGATACTACATCTGAACAAATAATACAGAATGATCCTGATCTCTGAACGCTTTGTGATTGAAAGGAGGGAGCATAGTACATTTGCAGAGCTGGAGGCCGCAAAAAGCAGTAATTAATCAATCCAGTATGGCACTCTGTATTTTAAAAGTGATTAATGCTCACCTACCTAGTCTTGTACTGGAACCAGTATCTTGTACTTGAAGTACACTTTCCAAAGAGGTGACAGGGACATCAGGAGGACGGGGAAAAAAGGTCTGTGGGGTTTTTGTTATGGTGTTACACAGAGCTCCTACTTCAAAAATCTGTGCTTTATTTCCTGTCTCCACTAGTGTAATTTTAGCTTCCAGCTACAAGATCATGTCACGCTTGTCTAGGCCTCGTTAGTCTCTCTTCTTGAAGAAACTTCTGCACTGTAAACCTTGCACCTCTTGATTCTCATTGCCAATATAATAAACTGAAATATTTAAGTCTTGTTTCAACACCAGATTCCCAAGTCCTCAGAAAACATTCACTCTCACTTCCTTTATGTTTCCTCTAGTTTTCAAAAACCATTTTGAGACAGCAGACACCAGAAGACTCTCCAACAATCTCACTGTGGACAGACATGGCATAGGTCACAAACTATTACCTAATCAGTAAATTAGTCACAAATATTATCCATATTCACCACACCTAAATTAAAAACAATTCCTGCTTCCTTTAGATCCTCCATCTCTCTCCTTCCTCACTTGCTTTGAAGAGGTTCCAATTTCTGAATTCCAGTGTTTTTGCAAGACTAATACTCTACCAAAGCCTGTTTATACCTTTGATTATAACGTATTAAATCCAAAAAAGTCCCAATTTTCGACAGTGTTAAGACACCACAAATTTGATACCTGTTTCACCTATATTTGTGTTTATTGGCCACTTCCATTCCCATCTTTCATTTTTTTCTGTAACAGGACAAACTTTGCTCTTTATCAGCCAATTGTATTACTCTGGACTTATATCAGTGAACTGTACTGGGTGCCAGGAAAGCTCACAAGGTTTTCTGATCACACTTCTGAGGATAGTTTTCTTCTAGATCTCAAATTTAAACTCCTTTTCCTGAATATTACACTGAAGAAAAAAAAAAAGCCATTTTTATGTCACAAGCTGTGACATTTTCTGCATGGCAACAATATCTACTGTATGTAATAAAGCCCTTGATAATCTCTATTATGATATCTGTTGAGACTCACTATGTCTCAAAATAAAGCCTTAGCCCTCATAGTAGTATTTTGCAGCTCTAGAAATCTTGATGTTGACATCAGCAGTAGTCAATGGGTTTGACTAAGGCTTTGAATGCATGGATAGAGAATATGACTGAAATTAAAAGAAAGCTGAGTAAATCTGGAAAGAACAGACAGCACACTGGGGCAATATTTTCACGTTAATATGTGGAAGACAAAAATCAGACTTATCTTTGGTTATTGCTTTTTGGTGATGTGCGTCAAAAATAGTAACATATCTGGATTTGGAATATTGTTCTGAATGAACAACAAAGAATTTAGATAATAATGTGAAGTTTATAATTTGAATTCTATTATTGAGGAGTGAATTTTCCTGTTAATTTTAATGATCTGAATAACGCACAGTCTGGAACCTCTCGAATCAGCAAAATTAGAGTAGCAGCATTCTCATGGTTTACAACATCCCCAGTGTCCAGCTCATCCCCCTTTTTTCATACTTGAATACCATCTCTGTTCTGTTGTTGGTTGTTTTTTGGGGTTTGGGTTTTTTTGTTTCAAAAGCTGCCCGTGGCAAACTATCCTTTTCAAAAACCTCCCTCATGAGCCTAAAAACTGAAACTGGTGCACCCCATGCAACAGAAGGAAAAAAAAAGACATAAGATCAGTGAGAAGAGAAACTTTGGAGAAGGAGCTGACTCCCCTCAAGACCAAAAGCTCCTTGCTATTTTCTACTGACTTTGCTAAGCAGGACAAAGCAATTCAGATGCAAGAGCTCATTTATAATGTCATCCTCCAGGTCAGTCTCAGACAAACTGTGCAAAGCAAAAGCACTTTTCTGTTCAATGAATCACATTGTGGGTTTTGAATATGGAATGAGAATGAGCTTGTTGCTGAGGAAGAGCAATGGGCAGGAGCCTGAAGTGTCAACAAATGGAGAAGTAGGTATGAAAAATGAGGTTGTTTGCAAGCCTGGTGAATGGAGGATGAACGGTCAGCAGGATGAGAATGAACAAAAGTAAGAGATCACTTGGCAAAGAAGTGACATTTTTTTTTCTACAAAAAGCCAAGATTAATATCTGAAGAGCAATCTACTCTCTCTTCTCTCCAACAAGCACAAACTAGGTGGGCTTAAATTATTAAGTTTTAGAAAGCTGCATCTAAGGGTAATATTACTATGGGGAGAGAGTGCAACCGCCACCATTTTGGGCTAGCCAAAGTGAAACATTCTAATGTTTAGACATCTCAAGGTCTTGGAGGCTCAGCAGTTTCTGAAAATAGGATCCATTTAACACATCCCAGTCAGAGTCCCAAAACAATGAGGCTTTGTTGTGCTGACAGACAAAAACAATCAGTCAGGGATAAAGGAACAAACATGAACAAAGCAAACCTCTCATTTCCACAAAGTTATTTTTAGGTGCAGAATTCAACAGAAGTGGCATACAGCCACATTTCAGTAGGCGAGCGCATGAACAAATGTGCGCACAGAGGTAGCCACTCTGATCCTGGAGGAATTTCCCCCTAACTTCACTAAGAGCAGAAATGGACACTAAAGGCTAATCCTGTGGCCCGAGTTCTTCCAATTCTCTGAGCAGCTGCATTGATTTGACCTGTGAAGTACACTGCTACTGGAGGTGAGAAATGATATCATCATCCAGCCCCAAGGATTTTGTGAACCCATCTGACTCTGAAAGAATCAAAGATATAAACATTTTCCAAGCTCTGACCATACAACTGATCCTCGTAAAGCTGTCAGTGCAGAAGACTGACAGACAGCGGTTGAAAGGTCATAAAATCAATACACAGAGAGTCAGCTCACAGGAAAGCTAACAGGAGAGTAACTGCCCTTTGGCTCAAAACAGGAGAAGAAGGTACACATCCTTGATGGTTTCTAGGTGGCAGCTTCTCTGCTGCTTTGAAAGGCCGGAGGGGTGTCTGGTTTTCTACATGCAGCTTATTTTTGCAATCAGCCCGATCTGCAGACACCGTAATAAGAACGGTTCTTAAATCTGGAGGTAAACACTATCTTGCCTGGATGATTTACGAGTAAGGAATAAGAGAGGTGTTATCTGATCTTCGAGCTTTCCGGACGGGCCATAAGCATAGCTCCTCTGTGCGAACTAGAGAAGGAGCAGAGCTCGGGTGGCTGTGGCTGAAAGCAAGCTGTGCAGCTCCAGCTGGCAGGGGCGAAACCATACAGGCTGCACGCACAGCCCGGTAAGCCCTGTAGCACAGCCGTGCTCCGGAGAAACCCTGTGTTTGTTCACTCCCACCCCACGGCTGGGGATGCCTTCAGGACTCTACCCAAACCCTTCCAAGGAACAAACACACTTTTCCAATTGACTGTTCTGGGAAACGTCAGTGGAAGGAAGCCCATCCTCTAGCTTACAGGGTGTTTTTCAGTCTGGACCTGGACTCTTTTGCGTGGTGGCCAAAACTCCATGGGCAGGATTACCCTGGAAATGATGTATTTTCTTCTCCCATGTGAGGCAGCAACTATAAGCATAGAAAAATGAACTGTTGCACTGCGGGTGAGAGGAAAAAAGTGAAATACCCACAGAGACGGTAATGAAAGATATGACACATAACTTGCTATACTGTAAGAAAACCCAGCAATTCAGTTTAGGCTACGTTCACATGTGCACAATGCAAGGGGCATTTACTCCAATGCCCTTTTCCCCAGAAACCTCCCTGCCACCAGACCCCACAGCCTAATTTCTTTTACCTGGTAAGACCCCAGCATAAGGTCTCCCACAGAACATTTTGCACATTTTCAGGATGCAGCTCCAAGTTATGCAGCTTACCTGGGCATACAAATTATTCCTGTGCAGTGTTTCCAGTGCTTTTGAGGGGTTATGGACTGTAAGTGTGAAAATATTGTACAGCAGCTGTACTTTGGAGAAGCTTGAGAGAAAAACGTCCAATTTGCAGCAAAAAAGGAAGGTCCCATAAATCAACAGAAAACCAGAAATGGGCAAGAGTGTCACTTGCATTCCATTGGCAGTGAAAACACACTGGAAACTACCCAGTTGCTCTGTTAACTGGGTAATGAAGAGTGTCCGCTTGTGTTTGCTTCCCTCAAATACTTAGACAAAGCAACCAGCTTGAGTGCAGTGGCAACAAATGCATATTTTATTTTAAATTATAAAAAAAAAGTCATCAGCAAAAAGAAACCAGTTCCATATCATCTCCATTGATCCACAGTTGACCATACTTTTGACTTTCACATACCTCTGAATAGTCTCCTGATGACTGCTGAGCAAAATACAGTTGAGAATACACTGGGGGTACTCACAGACAATATGTGGCTTACCATAATGTCCATCTAACTTTGTTGTGAAGCATTCTCCCAGTTTTTCACATGCATGTATCACATCAGTGTATAATATAGATTGGTTTGCATAGGGCATTCACATCAAATTATTTGCAAGATGAAAAAGGTATGGAGATGGTCTTTTAGCATCAGAGCACTGACATCTAGTAATTTGGAGTCACATCATGTGAGAAGGTATATCTGCGTGTGTGCCTGCATGAAAGAGTGAAAGAGCAGAGAGAACACTCCTTGCAGAACTGAAAAGCTCCATGTTGAGGTGAGTTGCATTGAAGAGTAAAATCTCCAACCTTATTATTATTTCAGACAAAATGTTTTTGCAAGTTTTTCCCTATGAGTTTTTTGTAACCTTACAAAAACATATTCTACACTCCAGAGACTTCTCAGAAAATGCCATGTGAAATTTTACAACAGGATCATCATCAGATAAACACACACAAACATATATGCACGCACACACATGTATACATGTGTATATATGTATATGTACATTTAAAAAGTATGCTTCAGCTTATGCTATTTCTTAATTTACACAGATTTTGGATAAATGTGAAGGAACACCTTATTTTTTTTATTATTTCACAGAAATATTTTAATGGAGTAATTGTTATTAACAAACACCCACTTCTGACATGATGCCTCCATCATACTTGTTGTTTGACTAAAACCATGCAGGCGTACAAGAGGAACAGTTCACTAACACTGATACTTACATTACCAAAGTAAAGGTCAAAACCATGTTTGTCTGAAATTGTTACTTTTGTTTGCCTTTGAACTTATCAACCATTAAATAATTTCCAAAGGAATGAAAGAGGTTTTTTAATTACATTAATATACAGTTTTGATTTTAATACATTACCAGACAATTCAATTTTGTATCTGTTTTCATATAAACTATATACTGAAATGCCTTTCTGCATTAAATAATGCATGGCAATATTTTAAACAAGTTTTAAGCAGTTCATTTTGAATTCAGCCATGTATTCTCATGTGATCAAGGTCAGAGCCTTCATTTAAAAACAAGACCTGAACACATTTTTTGGAAAGGTATTTTAAGATAGTTGCTGCACAAGGTCTGCAGGAGGTGTAATCTGGAAGGTTGGTAGGGTGGTTTTCTTTTTTTTTTTTAGTCTTGCAGAAGTACATGCTATATCTCAAAAGATACAGCATTATAGAACTTAAAGGTAGCAGGGATCCTTAAAAGCATGTAGCCTGATCCCATCTCATTTCCCAGTTTCATCCAAATACCCCAGTGCTACAGGTATACGTCACTCTTCCAAAAGCCAAATTATGGGGCATCAACAGAAAGCAAGAAAAGAGGTATCATCTCCTCCTGCGGGCTCTCCAGCGTCTGAGACTGTTTGGCAGATGTGTGCAGGTGCCCCAGCAGCTGAACCTCTCTGCCCCTAAAAGGGTGGAACACCAACAGCCATCTGACCCTGGAAAGATATTTTCCTGCTGCCCTCAGCTCTGTTGATTACCATGGCCCAAAAGGTATGAGCAGGGCACAGTCATAGAATCACAGAATAGTTTGGGTTGGAAGGGACCTTCAAAGGTCTAGTCCACCCCCCCTGCCATGAGCAGGGACATCTTCAACTAGACCAGGTTGCTCAGAGCCCCGTCCAACTTGACCTTGGATGTTCCCAGGGATGGGGCATCTACCACCTCTCTGGGCAACCTGGGACAGGGTTTCACCACCCTCATTGTGAAAAATTTCTTCCTTGTGTCTAGTCAAAATCTACCTTCTTTTAGATTAAAACCATTACCCCTTGTCCTGTCACAACTGGCATCAGGCATCTCGGAGGATGCTCGGCACCAGCCAGGAGCTGCTCCGTTCCAAATTCTGCCTGCCAGCACCGAAAAGCTTTTACCGGCGAGGTCAGAACGCCATTGGCTTCCCTCCTGTCTTCAGGTGCCTGCATATGCTGATGAAGGCACCTCCCCACCTCCAAACAGGCCACTGGAGGGAGTCAAAATCTTCACCCTCCCCTCAGAACCCGCTCGCAACACAGGCAAAGTAATTTTTTTTTTTTTAATTTTGTTGTTGTTGTTGTTGTTGAAGGCAGCGGATTGTCAACTACCTACTTTGCTTCTACCAGACTCCTGGTAAGCCGAGCCGGCTGCCAGGGAGGACGAGGACAGGACCCTGACGAAAGGGCTACTGAACCAGCAGTGGTCTTCGACCCTCCCTCTGCTTCAGCTGGAGCACCCCCAGCACGCCAGCCCTGCTCCGTTTGCCCAGACACACCGCCGGCAGACGCTGGCCTTCCCAGCTCCAGGAAGAAAGATAACCAAAAGCCCCCCTTGCGTGGCGTGGCAGGAGGCTAACACGGGGCGGCTCACAGGAGGCCAGGGAGAGGCGCGGGGCCCCATGCCCGAAGCAAAGCCAGGCATCGAGAAAGGAGGATGTTCTAGGCCCAAAATGGCCCCTGAGGAACAGCACGCCAAGGAGAGTAGCCAAAGCAGGGCTGGCTGGGGAGCCGTCAGACAGGACAAGGCTGGAAGGGCTGACCATGGGGTAGGTGTGGTGTCACCTACAGAGTGGGGCGAAGCTAGAGCAGCCATGTCAGCAGCTGCTGCCCCAGCAAAACCAGCCATGACAGGGGGGGAACTTGGTCCTGCTGGGGTGCCACCACCCTGCCGTGTGCCTCTGCCACGCAGCCTTGGGACCAGGCCTCAGCCTGCAGGCTGCCTTCAGCAGCCCCGTGCCAAAGGGGGTCCGCGTTCATTTAATAGCCCACAGCTGTTTTGATTTCAGCAAGGTCCCTTTCAATGATTCCCAGGGGAACCTGGCCTTGCTTCAGGCTAGGTTTTGCTTATTCTAGCTCTTCCTGGAGAGGTAACTCCTAACTAAACCATTGTAAACTTGTTTTCTTGCCTAGGTACATTAGTACTTCAAATCCAGCTGAAGACAATAATACACTAAATATAGCCTTAAGATTCAACAGCTGAACCTCACCCAAGTGCTTTTATTTTACTGTGCTACTCAGACCTTATCCATCTCTTGGTCTCTTTGTAGGCTTCCTTCTTATCAATATTTGAATACACACAAAAAGAAAAAGCAAACAAAACAAACATAATTGGAGACAAGAATCTCAGGGTGTAAGTAGAGGAAAACACAATTTTAGATAAGTGCTTGGCACAGTCTGCTAATCTGCTGTTCAGTAATACTTACTCATGCTGAGACTATTTTTACTCACCATTAGCCCCGGCGCTTCAAACACCTCTCCTTACAAGGCGTCTTGCTCTGTGAAAATAGAGGTGGCAGAACTGGTCCTTCATGATTTATCCACCCTCCTTGTAGAGCCGTCACAAAAAGCTGCACAAGTTGCATTGTTCCCTTTATGTAGGCAACACTGGGACTGGTCAACAGTGATATATGGGTGCAATTAATGTGCCCATCTACATCCGTGACCAATTAATTAGGCTGGGGACACGGCTCAGCCGAACAGTAGCTTGGGAGCTGCTTGCACGCCACAGACAATTGTCCTGGCTTTCTAACCAGGGCAGCAATGGATTGAAACATTGGTTTGTCTACTTGTTTACTTATTTGTGTGTTTTGATTCCCTTGAACATGTCCTAAATAACAGGGCCTCCCTCTTTTTTTATATATATTATTTCTTCCCAAATACACATAGGATGCTGAGCTGGCTCACTGAGTCTGAAGGAGATGTCTCATTAGTTGAAGTCTGGGGATTCTGGTCTGTCCTGGACACATCAGACTTGAAGGCGACACCGAATATTCAGATGCCTCAGCAACAAAAGCTGTATATAAGGCTGATGAAAAGCTCAAAATAATTCATATGAGTTAGGAGACTTCATATTCTGTGGTAAAAGATAGCATCAGAGTGAAAACCACTGCATATTCATTGTCAGCCATGCCACTGTATTTATTCTACTAATACATTTTTCAAACTTGCCAGGGAACACAACCAACACCCTTCTACTCAATAAAGTTTCCTGAAGAATTAATTTAACCCGTTGCATTTTGCAATCAGCCCATGCCCTGGCAGCCTTCTGACTGCTGCTCCACAGCTCTCAGCCCATGACAGGTGATAGAAGCTCATGGAGAAAAAAAAACCAAAAACATAAGTGATAACCCCACATCAGGATAGTGCTGGCAATCATCTGTTTTGACTAAACCCAGCTCAGGGTGGGTATTCACCTAATGACTAATTCAGCAAAGCAAATCAGCGAGTCAGTACTATGCCTTCCAGTTGGGACTTTACAAGCTCATTTGCAGCCACTCCTCTGACCCATTTGCTTCGTTCCCCCGTTCCCTCGTGCCATAGAACGCCTCACGCCACATCTTCAAACGCAGACCGCACGGCCTAAAATACCTACGAAATGTCACAGCCTGACTGCTCCTACCACAAGGTCAACTTGCAAGCATGCCCGTTTGAAGGAGCAGAGGGAGCGCAGTCTAACGTAGCCGCAAGGGGAATGAATAACAGGCTCTTAGCTGGGTAAATTGTTACAACGGCATGATCAAGCCCAACAAAAGAAGAAAGCAAAGCAATAAACAGCATTAAGGTTAGGAAGGCTGTATTCAGGCATTGAACACGCAAAGCAATATACTCACCTGAGTGAAGCTTAAAAACGCCGCAGATAACAAACAGCCGGCAGCAAATCAGTCCTTCAGATAGCAGGAGAAACTTTTGAAAAGCAATCATTAATTTGGCTGCCAGGATGAATTCCTCCGCGGTGAAAGCAACAACCCACTTCACTGCTTCACAGATTCATTGCCTAGGAGACCACGAGGAACACTCTGATAATTTAACCTGTCTTCCTGCATAAGGCTTCAGCTAACAGCAATCTTTTCTAATGCCTTCGGCTGGCGGTAAAGGGGGGGATTTGATGAGACAACAACTTTCATACCTTTGTCTGCAGCTGTTGCCTGACGCCGCTTCGTGGGGAGCCTCCTCCCAGCGTCCCACACGGGCAATGGGGAGAAAGCCCGGCAGCAGAGTCGCTACAGCTGGCCCCATTTTGCTTTCCTTTCGTACTCAGAAAAACAAGGAAACATCACACCGAAAGGCACAGCCAGCAGCACGACCCTGCACTGCCCGGTCTCCCTACGCGGCCCGTACAAAACCTGTTACACAAAGAGCTGAGGAGGTTACTGCTGGCCAGATGCTCATCCGCATTACATGGTGCCGTGTATGACTCTCACATCAGAAGATGCAGCTCGTGATTGCAGCAACGTAGCCTAGGGCAGACGCGAGTGCAGGATTCAGGGGAGTCTGGATCTCCTAATAGTTATCTGACCCCCAGGTAAGCCTAGGTCAGTCTTTTTCTTTCTTTCTCCCTTCTCGTCCTCCATCTGTTTGAAGCAGTAACTACTGACGCAGAATTTCTGCTCTGCTCCCCAGATGTGTCTTCAGTGCTTAGCACTCTTTAAGCTATTCCAGTTAGCTTGATAATATATGGAAGGCTTTTCTCACTGAAACAATGCATCAAGTCTTTGAACAAATCTCCTTTTTATGAGACCTACACAACTAAAAATATCAAAGTCAATTTTTTCAGCTTTGCTCAGAAGCCCTATTTATCATCACTGAGTTTAAAGACACTGGAAATGTCCATTATGCCTGCCTGTTGATGGCACAGGGGAAGAAAAACCATTGGTATTTGAGAATGTTTACATCTAGCCTGGGAACTAACAGCTGTACTGGATCTTGAGGTTTCTGCACCTGTTAGACTGGGATCTACTAATATTAGTATTTCATGCCACGTTATAAGTGTCCCTCAGGCCTTTTCTCTCTTAACCACTTGAATTTTTCACTGGTGGAATTGCCTCTTTTGCTCTTTACCTGTTTGGCTAAGAGCTTTCCTGACTCTCAGTAAAAATTCCTCTCTCCTCCATAGGTCACATCTCCCATACTCTCTCAGTACTCCAACTAAGTGGCATAACTAAGGCAAATTCAGGGCAATTGCCATCTGCCTGTACCTAGTGTTGATGTAGGCTACTTTTATTGCAGGCTTGAAAAGGAGGAGCTTGTGGGCACAAAAACTCATGGTTTTTCCCCAGTTTATCGCTTCATCTAATAAAACGTGTTACCTCACCTGACAAACCTAATTTACATTCTTAGTTCATCCCAGCTAAAACAAACATATTTACTAAGCTATCACAAATGACAGAGCACTGAATGGTTTTGCCTTGCTTTTGATATCAAAAACCAATCAAACACACCATTACCATTTGCCTTTGATGACGCTCCTCTACAGTTCTGGTATTTGGTATTTGTCCGACTACAGTGAAATTGAGTAATCCAAGCTTAATTGCTTAAAGTCACTAAATGCAAAGTGATGTCATAAAAGTTGTGTCATGGCACTACTAACGAAGAGATTCAGCTTCTGGTAACTGCGAAACTCCACTTGCGCTAGGATGTATACAGGCAACCAGTACCACCATACTTCATCACTCAAGACTGAAATACAAGTGTAAAATGCTAGAAGAGCCTGCATTTCAAAAGAAAAGGAATTACATGAAGAGAAGCAAAAATAAAATCTAACTTCCTGTGTACTGTTGTCTCACTGTTCACTGCAAGTTCCAATTTAAGTTTTTCTTCTGCTGGAGTCATTTATTGGGGACTGTCTCCCATGTGTCCTTTCTAATTTCTAATACGATTCGAGTCCACGCTGTAGCTTTTTCATATGTTTGGCACATACAGAATCTGTCTCTCTCTTCCTTCTACTCTTCTACAGACACATAATCAAAACAGAAATTTAATTATCTTTTCGATGTCTATCACTGTGTTAAATTTGGTTTGAAAGGTCAGTGGAAAGGTACACACGGACACAGAGCATGAGTGTGCATGTCTCATTTCCACAGGAAGCCAGGCTTAAAAATGGAAGATTTACAAGGAAAATGAACTGCGCTTTTGCTCACAGCAATACACTCATTTGAAACACCAAAGACTGCTGAATATAAAAAATTATCTGTATCTATTGATCCTCACCCCGGGTGTTGCAAATCCTCAGAGCTGCTCTGCAGCCATTGGATTTACACTCATTAATACCAGTAGCCCATTAATGTCATGTTGTAAGGAGGTAAGAGAGGTAAGAGAGTACCTCTAGGCCTACACACATGAGCATAGGCATGCGTGAGCATGAGCACGTGCACACTCAGGTATCAGAGCATTCACAGGGACATGTCACAACAGTTCCCATCCCAAAGGACAGAGATTTGCACCCATGTCAAGGCCAAAGTTGTGCCAAACTTGTAGTAGCAAAGTCACCCAGGGAAAGCAGGGGCGTGCAACCCATTCATTTTTTTTCTCCCTCTCTTTCACCAGCTTATAAAAGCAGCTTTCTGATGGACCACTTGAAAGTCACCTCCACCCATCTGAAACTTGGCTGAGGATCCCAGTCTTCCTTTATTACTGCGCAACTCTATTAAAGCTCTCAGTGGAACTGATGAGTGAATGTCCCAGCCAATTTTACTTCTTGTATTAAAAAATAAAAGCACACACTAGTCTATTGAAAATCATTTTTAAGAATTTTAATCATAGCAAATGTGTCTGAACAGTTCTCATAAAATCAGCGCTTCCACATATACAAAGGACAAGACTCCAGAGATTGGCCTACAAAAACACCATGTATTAAAACTGAGGGGGGCGGATGTGCACGCAGGGGTGGTTAGAAACTCAGCAATATTTGACATGCCTTCAGGACAGACAAAGCAAGCAAAGAATGCTTCTCCAGACATTCAGATTTATCGACAGCGCTTTGATTTCACCTTTATAAAGCCAATATTTGGCAAGGTTTTGACACAGCAACCCAGTAGCTCATGTATCTGCAGGGGCTGGTTAGCCCTTCACAAGAAAAGAAGGGGGAAGTCATCTAAAACGGAGTTATATGTGTTCTTGCTTCTGAAACACGTCAAGGACTTCAGTTCACAGCCACTGAGCAGTGCCAGCCTGCTTGTTTAGCTAGAATATAATTAACAAGGGGTGGGGAGGGAGCCTAGGGAGGGCAAGGGACCATGTAAAACACAGTGTAAAACAAGGAGGAGAGACGGTGGTGGAGCTGTAGGAGAGCCAGGTAATACCTGCGTGCCCAAGGCTAGACTCAACCTTCCAGCTTCTGGTGCAAATATTAACGAGCCTGAAAATCCAGAAGGGGAGGGAAGAGGACATCAGCACTACCAGGCAGAGGGAGGCCTTTCTGCCTTCAGTTATTAAAATAAGAGCCAGATCTTCATTCAGGTCTTGTTTCAATTAACATACTAAGTGCATGAATACAGACACATGTCTTCAAAGTTGGCATTGAGATAGAGAACTAACTTTCAATTCAAAGCTGTGCTGACAACAGTTCAGATGACATGAAGATTGTTCAGCATTTTTCCTTTGCCTTTTTGTTTTAACACGTCTCAAAGTGTATTTGCCTTCACTGAACGAAAACCCCAACCATCCCCACTCCTTCCTATGTACCTTAGTAATATAGAAACCTTTGCTAATAGGGACAGTGCAAAGACAGGCCCTGTGGGATGGCTTTTTTAGGTCTGCCTTAGATTACAGCTCACTTGCAACACCTTCGGAGCAATTAGGGATACTGTAGCTGAAGTAATCTGAACTGGTATCAACCGCAAGTAGCTCGAAATACACGTTGGGAAGCTGACAAGCAGCTCCCCTAGAGAACACGTGCGTCTGTGCAGAGTCGGTCCTGCCCTCTCCGCTGTGCCCCACCAGCTTGCTGGTCTCGAACCCCAGGGGCTGCAGCAGGGGGAACGCCTCGTTGCAAGGGCTGCCGCCGCTCCCTCTTCGCTTTCCAGCAACCACCAACCGCATCTGCTGACTCCCAGGACTTAAAAGTATTTTTCTTCTCAGAGGTCCTCTGCTTAGCAAGGTTTAGGCTCCGAAAGAGGAAGCCTATTGGGATTCGTTCAGGGCATAGCTGAAATTCAGGGGCACCTCTGCTTTCTCTCGACAGAGTTTAAATAGATACGGAACAGATGGTATAAACGTGGCCTGAATGAAGAACAGCTTTACTCTTCTCTTTGTTTTTCCTAGTGCCTGGTCTTGTTTTTCCAAAACAATTATGAGCAAAATGAGGGTGGGGAGGAGGGGGGAGGATGAGAAACACTTTTCAGAGCCTACCACAAAAGAGCATCCGAGGAGCACGCTAACTCTCAGCGCAGCAACAGACGCAGTGCCCTGCCACGAGGCAGCCTACTTAGGGACTACCTTTCTCACCTGAAGCTGAATAGAAGGGCAGGTTCTCCAGTTTGCAGGATACCGGGTGGCCGGGAGAGCTGTACGTTTGTCACGACTTAGAAAGCTGAAGGAATCTTACAGAAAGGTTCTCACGTTTCCTCTAAACCTTTTAAGTCATGCCTATAGCAGAGGAACTGTAAGACCCTGCACTCTAACCAGAGATTTTATGTTGGACCATTCCAGCAAGAAGAGTATCCGCAGTGTGTCCTATGGGGCTGTTGTTTCAACAGAGATTTGTGGTGGGTCACATCCACGTTTCACCCAGTTCAACACCCACCCCAGGACACCGAGCAAGCACCGTAGGGAAGGACTCTGCCAGGACGATTTAACCAAACTCCCGTCTTCCTTTGGTGAAAGTCGTGTCACTGACTCAATCAAGGATTTAACAGTCTCTTAAGGATATGGATATTTGCCCTCAAAATGGTAAATACCTCCTTATCAAAGGCTGCTTGCTTTAGCTCTTATAAAAAGAGGACTACCACTGCCTATAGGACATGTGACAGAGATCCTCAGAGGCTGAGTACTAACGGCTTTAAATGAGTTTTGATCAATTTTTTTTAAATCGAGTTTGATCTCAGAGAACTGACAGTCACACCTAACTCCACCCACAGCGCTCCGTGCGCTCGACACCCAGAAGTCCAGGCTCTGCACGTTTCAGCAGGCATTTTAGACTTGATAGGCAGCACGTGACATCTCATTAAGATTTTGGTGCTGTTGCAGTTTTCAGCTGTTAGGAGGTTTATGAGGTATTACAAAACAGAAGCACATACATACATTCTGAAACTTGGCAGACCTAATCCGAGCCATGAATATGGATTTTCTTCTTCCTTATCTCCCTCCCTCACCAAAGGAAGTGGAATTGCAAAATTAATGTCACTGATACACTGAACAAAAACCAAAAAAAGCTATTAATGAATGATCTTATCTTAAAAATCAGCTTCTGCAAATAGTTTCTAGTTTCTGAGTTGTTTTCTCTTGTTTTTCTATTGCTTTTTTTTCAAAAATATTAGGGCTATAGTAAAGGAACAATAATCCAAAACACTCATTTAGAGAGGACCTATCGTAACAACATCGGACAAAGGGGTATTGCAAATAAGACTCTGTATGGAGCCCTGGAGATATTCCTACTGCCTGTGGAGACTTGTTACCATTTTCATCGCTGAAAATGCAGTAGAAGTTTGCAGTCGCTCATATATACAAAGGTAAGTTTCTCCTTGCAAATCTGCAGGGAAACAGGATGGCCAAACAGCGGGCTGAAGAAGAGGAAACCGGAGATGGCACGCTTGTCAGGAAGCAGTACAAAGTGCTTTTTAGGCTCCTTGTTACAAACGATGAGAGAAAGAACCCAAACCCAAAGATGTCAGGCATCAGCAATAACAAACACAGACAGTATCTAGGGTATTAAAAAATATCCTCATTTATCCACGACTCCTGACAACATCTCTCTCCATCCCAGGGGTTTGCTGGAGTCGCTGCATGCTCGTTCCGCCTGGATGGCTGCCGAAAGACATGCAGTGTTGCAAATTCTTTGTTTATCACAAAACCACCCTCCACCTTGCTGGTAACATTTTACAACTCTTATCACGCTGTTCAATCCAGATACAACTGTCCAAATCTTGTCTTCTCTAAACCAGAGGAGGTCAGAAAGCAAAAGAAAGAACACTCTAGGTATCCATTGCAGTTAGCCAGTTTAGCACATATAATCATTAAGCGGGGATTCAGTTTTATCAACCTGTAGGTTTAGCAAATCCCTCAGCATTTCAGCACAGCAGGAAAGCAGCGATTAGAATTCAATTTCTCTCTCCTGAGTTTTTTAAATCATCATCACTTTGGGTTCCTAGGGTGGGTTTTGGTGTGGGTTTGAACTGCAAACTTTTTTATTTTCACCATGAGTTAAGAATTCTCAGCTATGTACAATGAGCAATTATAAATAGGAGTTATACAGATTTCCACACTCAAGTGCTTGACAACAGCTGCCTTGGGGTATTACAGAGCCTCTCCTAGTCAATAAGCTTTCAAATTTCAAAAGAAAACCTTCAAAATACAACAAATAAAACATCTGTGACCATTATTCCAAATAATTTAAGCAAGAAATTGCTCATTTGCAGTTCAGTCAGCAAATTGGCCATGCTTCGGAACTGAGCTCCCTTTTATGCGCATAGTCAGCCATGTGCACATCTACCACAGGACACGCTGCTTTGAAAGCATTGTAATATCCACCACCGTTCTTAAATTCTTCGAAGTGAGATCACACAGTTGACAACGACAACCTGAATCCAAAGCATCTTGCAGGGGAAGGTTTTTTCAGATCTTGAGGCAGATCCAGATTTCTCTCAAGCAGATGTAAACCCCAGTGATCCAGACCTAGTCAGTGCGTGCAAGCACCTACGGGGCAATGCTTCCAAAACTGATGAGCGCAGTGACAATACACACACGTCTTTTTGTAATTCTCAAGACAGGCCTTCAGCATGAAACTACTCAGGTTTCTCATTTATTTACTCCATCTTGAAAACCAACCCAGAAAGCCACAGAAAGACCTAACCTAATCCTACTATTTCTTTTGAGTGCAATAGCTGTACCAAATAGCCACTTCTTTTTGTTTTGAGCTTCTCAGGTCTAATAGGTTCAATAAATCCTGACTTTAGCTGTCTGGCATTACCAATATTGCCAACTTCGTTATTTGTCCTGGGATATGGCCACCTGCTTTTGTACGTTCAGTCAACACACATGCAAATAAAACAAGTTTTTATTTTAAACAATGCGACACATCTGCGCACACCGAGAATTCAAGACTTTGGTTTTCCTGCTGAATTCCTGTTCAGCTTGTGTCTGAGTTCTGAGCTTCAGTGATGATTCAGCACCCTAAAAGATTTCTGCACACCCATCAAGTTTTTCAGTTAGGTGGACAACCACACTTTTGAAATAGACAGCTTCCCAGCTCAAAGGTGTTGAAGGAAAAGCAAGATCTGGAGTTCCACTGCCATTGCTGAGATACGATTTGACAGAAATGACATATGCAGGCCACTGCAAAACATGCCCAGTAGATGTTTTTGCACACACAGATCTGAATTTCCAGGCTACTAAAAAATCATTTGCTCATTTCCAGGTGCCTTTCTCCTTCTGCACTCTTTCTTCCCTCTTTCAGACCAGTTCAGGGCCAAGACTGTATGTTGCCTTCAAGCTTTCTGGAGTGCTTTATGCAGCAGTTTCAAAACACCTCCACCTGAACTTAAAGACACCTCATAAACTAAAAGCCCAGGCACCTGGCTGTTCCCTTTTGGGTGGACATCCCAGCCTGGAGGCATGGAGAAATGATGTGGCTCCTCACCTGAGCTCCCAGACAAGATGTCACCGTGGAGCAGCGAGTCCCATCCAACAGCAATAGGAGTCGGTTTGCAGGAGACAGCTCAGAGGTGGCAGAAATTCATCGCACATGAAATCCAGGTAGCAATACCTAGGCTTCATGCTACCAAGCTATCTCAGCATCTCATCATCCCAGCACCATGAAGTACATGACCTTCGTGACATGTAAGAGCCTGAGGCCTTTTTACTAATCCCCTTGGCCTCTCTCTACTACATGTGAGCATGTACTGTGTGCATACCCCTCTGCCCCAAGCATGGAAACACGTCCCTGTGCTCATATGTGTGGGGGCTCCATGCATGCCCACAAGTCCCCCCATTTCATCCCCATGCTTAGGTGCTTCAGTGTGATATAGATGAGGACAGTGAAGACAGGCTTGTGTAGGTAGATCTGAAGGGGACTGTAGGATGGATAGCGGGGAGAGGAAATATTTTCTTCTGTGGATCTTACCTAATCCCTCAGAATTACCTCTGGTGTTCAGGAACATGCTTAGCACAAAAGTTACAGGAATTATTTAGAACTAAAATTAAAATGTACTGAAGCATAAGGAAATGCTTGAAAAATGCCTTTTCCAAACAACTATTAAGCATTAAATTTCACTGAACTTGGAGGGTAGTTTTTTTCATTAGAGATGCTCAGGGCAACTTAAGAAATGCCTGTAAAATTGTTCAACTTGAGGATGAAGCAAGCAGCTTTGCTTGTTGACAGGAGCATGCAAGAGGTGTAAGTGCCAAAGAACACAACAGCCCCAGCTGTCAGGCCTAGGGACAGTGTACAGCACCAGTAAGGTCACCCACACGCTGTAAATCATTTCCAGCATCATCATCAGCATTTCCAGACAATCTTGCCCTACTGAAGCTCTTGCACAAAAACCTCTGCCTTCAGGGCCAGCAGATCCTTTGACAGCCTCCCAGATGATGCTAGGACTCATTTGCTGTCATGTACCTTCTCCCTCCCCGCTGCAACCACCCATAGAAAACTTCGGCGAAAAACAAATCTCAAGCCACACTTTCAGTGCAACAAGGATGTTTCAACCCAACATTTACCTGAGATATGTTTTCTTGACATGCGAATGGCTCCTGCAGTACTCACCCAAGTGTCTGATATGCCAGCAGGCCACATTCTGGGGGGAGATGGGGATGTTGTTTAGCTGTGGATGGTGGGTATGGCCCCTCTCTATGACTGGGAGGAGGCAATGTGGCATTGCTGTGAGAAGATCTAGGGAACACAGAGGCTTGGAGCAGTTTATGCAGTGCCAAGAGCTTTTGATACCAGACACCTACAGAAGACCTCAAATCATAGAATCATAGAATAGTTGGGGTTGGAAGAGACCTTTAAAGGCCATCTAGTCCAACCCCCCTGCCATGAGCAGGGACATCTTCAACTAGACCAGGTTGCTCAGAGCCCCGTCCAACTTGACCTTGGATGTTCCCAGGGATGGGGCATCTACCACCTCTCTGGGCAACCTGGGACAGGGTTTCACCACCCTCATTGTGAAAAATTTCTTCCTTGTGTCTAGTCAAAATCTACCCTCTTTTAGTTTAACACCATTACCCCTTGTCCTATCGCTACAGGCCCTGCTAAATTGTTTAGTTCTGTTTTAGCCCTGTTGTGAACGTTAGAAAACCAGTGCAACGTCAACCATCTCTACTCCAGAAAAGCATTTGCAGTCAGGTTGGTTGCCCAGGGCTCCAGAAATAATAATATGACTGGGAAAGGGGGCTCGAGGGGAAGGGGGAGCTGGCGTGCCAGTCTGTACAATACATGCTTAAGTCAAGGCCTTAATCCCTCACTTCTGTAAGCAAAAAGTTTACTAAAACTTTTGAGTCATCTGATTAAAATAAAAAAAGAAAAAAAATCTGTTGTGTAGCTCAGTAGTCATCAGCTATAATTCTGTATTCCAAGGTAATTAAAACATGAACAACCTTTTACTATTTACCACAACCCCCACACTTAACACTTTGCCTTAAAACGCTGAGAGTTGAATTTCATAAACTACGGAGCAATTCTGGCAAATTCCCTTCCATGCTCTTCATTTGATGGCAAAGTAACAGAGGTACCGTACTTCTCTTGGTATCATTCTTTTCCTGCTAATGTTTTATTCAGACTGAGCTTCATTAATAAAGATGAAACTTTGGACTCATGATTGCTCCATGTTTACAAAACATCCAGGCTCCTTTACATCTTGATTAAGCATGAATAATCACTGAAGACACAATTTTTCTAAAAAATTCCACATACCAAAATTGCATATTTTGAATTTTTAAAATTCACTAAACAAAATTTCACAGAGTGAACCCTAAAGTCTGTTTGCTAGGAAAGCACAAGCCAAAAATGGAAGTTGGGACCCTCCAAGAAAAAAAAACAAAGCTGGACCCCAACACACACATCCTTTCCATTAAACAAGCAAATAAATACACACTCATACAGAGTAATTTGCTCTAAAAATGCAGGTGCTTGAGTAATTACCCACAAGTTTTAGCATAAATTTTGGTTGCTCAAACACTACTGGAGTCATGGTAAGTTTCCTTCTTTTTTTTTGGTGGAACCAGGCAGTGATTTCTTACTGGACACCAGAGAACAAAAACGAGCCCAGAACCTGGTGATTTTGACACAAGTCCAGATGTGTTTCTCCACAGAGAAAAATTACAAAGACAAGCCTGTTTAAAAAAAAAATAGTTAGAGGTGTATATAGTAGTATCACTTTTTAATGCCAGGTATTGGACCAAGGAATAGGACAGACTGCACTGCATTTTTAAAGTAGTTTGTATGACTATCAACATACTTGAGAAACATTTTAACACTGTACATTACAACAAACTGTTTAGTTCACTTCTACACAAGTCAGCAAAAAAGCTAGGTGACTCAACATGATATGGCAGCTGCAAATTTAAAATGATAGTCACAGTCTAAAGCCAGAACAAAAACATCTCCGGAACTCTTATTTATAAAAAGGAATGAACGCGCACACTGTGCGTGCATGCATGCACGCATGCACGCAGACAAAAATCTTGAGGTTTTACTTATTGCTCTTACACAAAGCTGTGAGCAGGCAAATGTCTGGATCAGAAATTAGGTCAAACATGCATTTCAGCAGGCAGGAAAAGTACAGGAAATTCATATTAACAAAACAATGTGCTGTGTTACGTAATACAGGATGGTATTCTGCTGATATAATACGTCATTAATACCGGATAAACTCCAGGTCTGCCTGTTGCATAATGTGTTATGCAGTGTGGTATTTTAACCTAATTTCTGATTTCTCTTTCATACCGTACCCTCCAGGTAGGGACAAAGAGGGGCGGTTTTCAGGACAGCCAGGGAAACCTCAGCCTCAAGAGCTTCAGGCAGGCAGGCACGGCCAGGAGGAGGTTAACGTTATCAGTGCCGTCATCTCCAGGACCTACCCCTCGACTGCCTCTCCTTCTTGCGCGGTCATTGACAACTAGTTAAAACAAATGCAGAAGTTGGTGCAAAACGCATCAGCGCTGTTCTCGGAGCATCTTCCAGCTACGTTATACGCTCCTGGTACACCTAGCAATTGCTACGGGGGACAAGGCAGTAGAGGGTCAAGTCCTGTATCTGGTCACTTCCTCAAGAGTCTTATAAAGGCAAGATTTTTCTGGGAACTGGCTTTCCTTTACATAATAAGCAGTGTAGCATGGATGTCGGTAGAAATCTGGCTACCTACTGGCAGTAAGAGACTAGCATGTTCACAG